>NW_020837969.1:12046830-12151892 GCF_003676395.1 Aethalodelphis obliquidens
AAAAAAAAAAAAGATCCTGTGAACATTTAGTTAGAGAAGAAACCAAAAAAAGATGTCCAATAGATGCTAGTTCTTCTCTGCCTGCCTACCCATCATGCCCCTCCTCAGCTGGTGTTGGGACTCCTCATTCCTGTCCCAATCACCCCATGTAGGATGTTAACAGTGTATTTCAGGGATTAAGTAATGGACAGAGCTCTAAGTACATGCTGAGTTCTGAGCCCTAAGTAAGCACGTGGATTAAGGTGAACAGTTCCGCTGACAGTGGAAAAGCACCAGAGGCCAGTTATCTGTTTGCTTAACACTCGGTATGTTTAAATGTATTTTATGGGTTTTAAAACAAAAAGAGTTCTACTCTTTTTTCAGTAACAAATGTATAGTGTTTAGCCAATGTATAGTTTATAATGGGAGAAATTGGGCTTCCTCCCTCCCTCCCTCCTTCTTATTTTCTTCCGTATTTAAAAATCTAACCACTGTCTATAGTATGATTTTAGAATATACGATGATTACCAAATGCATGATGGAACAAGTTTTCCTAGGTCTCACCAATGTTTGGAAGAGGTAGTATTAAGAGTAATCACCAATTTGCAAAGGCTCTTGCTTCTACCTGCTAGCACAAGAAGGCCACCTCGCTGTGGCCCCTCCCAAGAACTTCCTGGCATGCTCAGGGAGTGCCCCCTGTGTACTTCTCCAGGCTGCCAGTGCCCCACCCGCTCTAGCACTTCCTGCTGGGGCTGACACTGTGTCACCAGGCACCATGCCTCATCTTCTCACCCCCAGGGTACAGCTGTTCCCTGCCGGTGAGGTCACTGATGTCCTGAGTTCTCATTGTTCCCAGCCTATGGGAGAGTAAACTGTGCCAGAGGGAGGGAGTCTCAAAGCACTGCTGTTTCAGCCCCAGGATTTTACGGAGTGTGTTACAATAGATCATTCCATTTTATACTCATACATTTTATTCTCTCTGTCTCTAGACGTGCGAGTGTGAAGTAGACTGGGCCCGGAACAGGTTAGGGGAACAGCTCCCCCGGACCCTCCCGCCCAAGCCATTCAGAGCCTCTTCTTGGGCAACTTCTTCCCCTTGAATGAGTCTCTTTCCAGGAAGCTCCCCAGCTTTTGCAGATAGAGTTGCGTCCATTCACCAGTTCCCCAGCTGTAACCCAGGCTGAGTTCCTTCCTGGGAAGCTCCTCCGGCCCCCAATATACACTTCTGTGAGATGCCGCTGCCTGTCTGTCGTGGACAACAGAAGACCACCGTTCAAGTGAGAGACCCACGGCGTGGGCTCACAAATAAGCTATTTGGGGTAAACTTATTTTTCAAAAATTGGCACTTGCCTGTTTAATTATTCCTTAAGGCATAAATGTTCTATCATAAAGAATGATTTTAAAATGAGTTGGGCAATCACTTAAAAGATAACTGGTTGCAATAGTCCTGTATTCCAGTAGCATCTTTTTACAGATAACGCTATGGTTTCACCCCTTTTTTGTTTTTTGTTTTTTTTTAATTAATTATTTTATTTATTTATTTTTAGCTGTGTTGGGTCTTTGTTGCTGCGCGCGGGCTTTCTCCAGTTGCGGCGAGTGGGGGCTACTCTTGGTTGCGGTGCGCGGGCTTCTCATTGCAGTGGCTTCTCTTGTTGCGGAGCACGGGCTCTAGGCACCCGGGCTCAAAGTTGTGGCTCGCGGGCTCTAGAGCGCAGCCTCAGTAGTTGTGGTACACAGGCTTAGTTGCTCTGCGGCATGTGGGATCTTCCCGGACCAGGGCTCGAACTCGTGTCCCCTGCATCGGCAGGCGGATTGTTAACCACTGTGCCACCAGGGAAGTCCCTCCTTTCACCTTTATTTTGTAATTCTGCTGGTGGACGTACTGAGTTTCTTTGAGCCGTGGTTCTAAGAACATGGTTTAATTGCTACCTGTTTACCAACAAAGAACCTTGATTCTTTTTTGCTCAGACTCATCAAAAATACGGATGAGGGGCTTCCCTGGTGGCACAGCGGTTGAGAATCCGCCTGCCAATGCAGGGGACATGGGTTCGAGTCCTGGTCTGGGAAGATCCCACATGCTGTGGAGCAACTAAGCCCGTGAGCCACAACTACTGAGCCTGCGCTCTAGAGCCCGCGAGCCACAACTACTGAGCCCACGTGCCACAACTACTGAAGCCCACGTGCCTAGAGCCATTGCTCCACAACAAGAAAAGCCAACGCAATGAGAAGCCCGCACACCGCAACGAAGAGTAGCCCCCGCTTGCAGCAACTAGAGAAAGCCCGTGCGCAGCAGCAAAGACCCAACGCAGCCAAAAATTAATTAATTAATTATTAATTAAAAAGACAAAAGGAAAGGCTTGTATGAGGACATCCATTGGTGAAGTATGTGCCACACGCCTAAGATGACAGAGAAGATGGCTTTTGTTCATGTTATTTTGAGATTCTGTAAATGTTTTGGTCATTCTTCATTTCTTATGAAAACCATTCTTGATTTTCACGGTGAACGGCACACAGAAAACCATTTTGTTGCATCAAAGCGTCTCCGTGGATCCTCTGCTCTTATTCTGCTGCTACAGAGGAGTACCTTGAGTGAATTCTAAGAGGACTGCAGGCAGTAGCTCAGAAAAATAGACTGGGAACTTTGCACCCTGTGAAATGCCCACGTTGTCTCAGAGGCAGGGAAAATGCAAATTTGGGTCGTCAGGAGGCTAGGGGTATCACTCTCTCAGTTAATCAGTCATCAGTCGTTACTGAGCACCTACAGTTAAGTGACAGGCAGTGGGCCAAGCACTGGCAATTCAGCTGCGAATAAACAGTCTCCACATGTAACGCAGGGGTGTGGGGACACTTGGGGAAAGGAGCAGATCATGAGGTATAATATCGCGGTACACTGCGTCACATGGGTTATTGAAGGAGACTTCCTCCCACTTCCTTCATTTGCTCTGTGACCTGTCTCCTGATCAGCCTGTTACTCGGGGCTGCCTCGCCCAGCCACGCTGCCATTGGCACCTGCAGGTTCTGTGATCTCTGAAGCAACAGAAAACCCATTCTCTCCAGAGTCCCCATCCACGCTGCAGCTCTTTGCTGTTAGTTTCCGAGAAGGACTTTCCACGGTTGGCACACGGTGCTCGTGGCCTTCATTCCCACATGTCCCCGTGCTGCCCGGTGACAGCAGCACCTCCAGGACAGGCTGTGCGGGGAGAGAAGAAGAATCTCCCTCCCTGCCGATCCCGAGTCTCTGCTAGGTGTCGAGACCCTGTGCTGGGTGTGTTTGTGCACCCTGTCCCGTTCACCCAGCCCCATGAGGGAGGTGTGAACACCCTCATTTTATAAATGAAAATCTGAGAGTTTCTACAAATTTCCGAAGATCTCATAATTAAGAAGTTGCAGAGCCAAGGCTCAAAACCAAGTCTATTTAATTCATTAGAAAAACCTTAGTCTAGGATGGCCTGTGATCCCACTAGAAATATAAACGGAATTAAAGACATTATGCACTTTCCTTTTTCTAAAAATATGTGAGCAATCTTCCTATTATTTCACTCACCTAGATGACACTCCCAGGAGAGCTAGAGGAGGCACTGGCTTAAGGGGTCAGAGAAGAGGGACGGGGATGTAGGGTGGGTACCCTCACTCTCCACCGTGGTGACAAGCTTGCCTTGACGTATCACTTCCCAAGAATTCTCACGTTACGCACACTCACATATTCATGCGCCCAGGGCATCACACAGAACGTTAGTGTTGTCTTTCACTGCTGGTGGATCGTCTTTGAAACTTTTCCCCCAAAGTGACCTCTAGCAAAGTCATTAAAATCACTGTAGATATCCGGCCTTGGGTCCTTGTCACTCCAGCTCTGGGAAAGAGAACAGCCAACATCTACTGATCCAAATCCTGGTCACCTGGGAAAGGAAAAGGAGACATACAGCTTGCTTTTGTCATGTGACACTCCCGGCTAATTGGAAAGGAATTGCCATTTGACCTCGCAGAAAATAAATTGAACGGGAGGGGATTGTGTCTTAAGTAAACCTGGTAGTTAAACGCAATCCTCCGCTCCCTCCACTTTTTCTTCAGAACAAACTGGATTTCATTTCACCTGGTCTGAGGAGAGTCTAAGTCATTGGCAAATGTTATTGGCCCACGTATGAAAGTTGAGCAAAATGAAAGTACAATATGCAAATGAACCCAAGTCACCTAGGTAGCAGCAGAAACGCAACTTTGCATTTCTGTGCAGTGTGACTGCTTGCGACAGTCATGACTTTCTTTTGCTTGTTTTAAAACTCACAGTGGCATAATTCTCTATAAAGCTTCAGTCCTACCTTGCACTTTTTTCTCAAGCTTCTGTATAGCGATGACTGAGCATGGTATTACACCCAACATACCCCAGGGATCATCCTGGGAGACCCAGTCACAACTTACCCACGGCAGCGAGTGAGAACTCCTGCTTCTGACTTCCTGAGAATGATGGAAATATGGATCCTGGCAGCCCCTCCCAGATTTTATCTTGCCTGAACTCAGCAAGATAGTGATCACATGTTCAGCTGGAAATGGAGCTTCAAGAAATGGAAGCCGAGGAAGGGACACAGCACACCGGCCCCAGTGCTACCCCAAGCCCTCCGCTTGCTCAAAGGAACCCCCAGCCTCTGGTGTTGGCTGCACACACACCCCTCGTGACCTCCCAGCCTCTTTGGAGGCTCCATTTTGGGGCCTGACCTGACCTGGCCTGGTTCCTTGTCTCCTGCTTGGCATATTTACCAAGTTTTCCATATCTTAAAATCTACTTCTGGGCTTCCCTGGCGGCGCAGTGGTTGAGAGTCCGCCTGCTGTTGCAGGGGACGTGGGTTCGTGCCCCGGTCCGGGAGGATTCCACATGCCGCGGAGCGGCTGGGGCCGTGAGCCGTGGCCGCTGAGCCTGCGCGTCCGGAGCCTGTGCTCCACAACGGGAGAGGCCGCAACAGAGAAAGGACCACGTACCGCAAAAAAAAAAAAAAAAATCTAGTTCTGCTGCAAATAGCTGGGCTCTCTGGCTTAAGCCCAAGAAAGCCTCTCACCCACCCACACAGCTGCTCAGTGACCTACATGCACCCGAGTTTCAGATGCCGGAGAGGAAGGAGTTAGTTGGAAGCCTGTGTTAATCAGTCTCTCCCGGGACTTTCCTGGTGGTCTAGTGGGTAAGACTCTGCGCTCCTAACGCAGGGGGCCCAGATTCGATCCCTGGTTGGGGAACTAGATCCCCCATGCATGCTGCAACTGAAAAGACCACATGCCGCAACTGAGAAGTCCCTATGCTGCAACTAAGACCTGGGGCAACCAAAATAAATAAATTTTTTTAAAAGAATCTTAAAAAAAAATCAGTCTCTCCCAATGCAACAGAGGTGAAGAGCCAAGGGCATTTAGCCCTTTTTCGTTGTTCACATCTCAATTAAAGTAGTTGCCACTTTCATAAATAGTGATAATATTTCCTGAGGGCTTCTCAGTAGCGTGGCATTATATTAAATCCACCCAGGACTTTTCGCAGCATAGAGGATGTGACATTTCTGGTCTCGATGAGCATATAATAAAGAGCAAAACATGGCAATTAACAGCAACTATTTATGGAGTGCAGATAGAGGCAGAAGGGCGTATGTGCGTAAGAGAAATTAATTCAATGCTTGCAAAAGGAAGACAATTATATCAGGAAAACGTGCCTACTTGGTGTAAAAAGGCCCCTGCGGTTCTCGGCACTGAGCCACGCTCACCCTGCAAGCCTTGGTGCTTCGTATATTTATGTCTTTCGTTACCTTCATGATTGCAGGGAGCCAGTCCGCTGCCTGCCATCATTCTCCCCTTTATAGAATAGCCATGGGCGGTACAGTGTCGCTCAAGGTCATGGGCTCAAGACAGGGCTGGGTCTGGAGGGAGACGGTCATCGCCCCCATAGCTGCTTGGCAGCGTTTGTGAGGTTAATTAGCGGCTTCAGCTGATCACCTGCAGCACAGGTGTCCAGCTTTATCGGCACGACGCCTGGCTTCCTCGTCCCCAACCTCAAAGGAAAACGCCTGAGCTGGCTGGACCTCAGGACTCTTAAGTTCTATTACTTTTGAAGCACCATGAAAGAACACGGAAAAGAAGCTTAAACTCATTCTAATGACAATAACCCACCTATAACCATCACAATAACAGCAGGAACTCTGCTCTGTACTTTGAAAGCAGGCCATCGGGCGAGGCCTCTTGGAAACACTGAGAAATGCTTCTGCTGTTGTGTTCACCTCTCTTCCCTTCACTCAGATAATTCCTCTTGCCCCAGATGGAAGCCCCAGCTTGCTTGAAGCTCCCTGAAACTTCTTCCTCCCCTCCCCTCCTTTTCACCCTCCTGGAAGGGACACATTAAATTACCACAGCCTTTCTTTCATCTGCAAGCTTGACCACCACTGAGGGAAGCAGCCCTAAGGCTGGGGTGGAGAAAGGCGTGATCCATGCCATAACTTTCTGGGCTTCACTTTACTGACTGTCCCCACCCAGTCCCAACCTAAAAGGATGGAGAAGGAGAGAGGGGTAAAGGCAGGATCCTACGTGTGGCAGTTTGAAAACGTGGCCCCCAGTTTTCTGATACTCCTTCTATCACTAGGTGGCATCTCTGTCCTCTACTCTCGAACTTGAGCCGGCAACGATTTAACCAATAGAATACAGTGGATGCAAGATAATCACTGTGTCAGTTTGGGGCCCAGGCCTTAAGAAACTGGTAACTTCCACTTCTTGTCTCTTGGGAACCAGCCAGCAGACTGGTTGAGAAAGGCCAAGCTGATGGTAGAGAGGCCCGTGGGGACAGGAACCAAGCCCCCAAGCTCTCAACCAACAGCCAACGCCAACTCTCCAGCTATGTGCGAAAGCCACCTTGTAAGTGGATCCTCAGCCCCCTGACGTGCCCCAGCTGATACCTCGTGTAGCCGAGATGAGGCTTCTCCCATGCCCTCATTCCCGTCCAAATTGCAGACCTGATCTGCCGCATCAGTTTTTCAGACAGCAGTAAAGAACTGGAGCTCCAGGGTTCCAGCCTTCCTTGGGGGAGCCCAGGGAGGGATGCTGACCCTCCCCAAGCCCTCCCCAAGTGGCCCCCGGGTCTGCCTCTCACACGAGGATTAGGGGTCTGTGAAATGGGGTCCCAACTGCTAGCCCAGCACTGAACACCCTTCACACACTTTCCAACCCTCTCTCCCCTACAAGCCCCGCGGCATGTAGGGGACACATGTATCCTCTGAGCTTGGGAACCTACCCATTACTCAAGATCCTTAGCAAAGGTCCTTCTAACGGTAAAAATAAATGCGGATCAAGAACTCAACACCTGGGCTTCCCTGGTGGTGCAGTGGTTAAGAATCCGCCTGCCAATGCAGGGGACACGGGTTCAAGCCCTGGTCTGGGAAGATCCCATATGACGCGGAGCAACTAAGCCCGCGAGCCACAACTACTGAGCCCGCGAGCCACAGCTACTGAAGCCCGCGCACCTAGAGCCCGTGCTCCGCAACGAGAGAAGCCACCGCAATGAGAAGCCTGTGCACCGTAACCAAGAGTAGGCCCCACTCACCACAACTAGAGAAAGCCTTCGTGCAGCAAAGAAGACCCAACGCAGACAAAAATAAATAAAATAAATTAAAAAACAAAAAAACTCGTCACCTTGTCCAGCAGGCCCAAGTCTTTACCCCCTGCTGGAGTGGGGCCTTTTGTGGACTCCCTTCCACAGGTCTGCAGAGTGCTGCGCGCAGGTGGATCCCAGAAAGGGGGGGCGGATGGGGGGGGCAGGTCTAGGAGGGGTGGGGCCTGGGAGGGCGGAGCCTGGGAGGAAGCCCAAGGGAGGTCTCAGGAGCCAAGGGGGGACCCAAGGGGAGAAGGAGATAGGCGTGATCAGTATCAAACAAAAACTAAACATAAACTAAATCAGGGCGGATTTGAGTAAATAGGAGGGAGGAAGTCGAGGCCGTGCTCACAGCCAAATCCATCCCGCTTGTTGAGAAGGGGAAGCAAGCAATGGGCAATATGTAGCTAAAGGGGCAGTGGAGGGCCGATAGGGACCCCTTGTTTCTAGCGTGGTTTGGTTTTGAAGAGGGAAATTGCTAAGCAAGTTTATTCAAGAGAGCAGACCAGGGGAAGAGTTGACTGCTAAGGCCTGGCTGCTCCCTGGGGAGGTGCAAGGGGGTGGTACCAGAACTCAAAATGTAGGGGAAGCCCATCGGCGGTGCCGGGGAGCAACGCGGAGATGCTGGGGCCCGAGGGCCTAACCAAGGGGGAAGGGCGTGCACGAGCCCACTCGGCTCTTTCCGTACAGGAGGGGCTGAGGGCCAGGAGCTGGAAGGGTGGAGTCCGGCGCCGGCCTTGACGTTGCGTTTGCACGCTCTGACGCCGATGGTCTTTTACAGACCAATAAAAATAGCATTTTCCAAGTAAAAACATAATTTCTAAATATGCTTTTATTCCTTCTTTATAGAAGGGGGAGAAAACCGCGACTGTCCATACTGAAAATGGCTTTGGGAGGAGGGTTGGCCTCACTCTTCTTCGGAGTCACCTCTGCATGTTGCCCACTTCGGACCCGCCATCCCGGCTCCTCGAGCGCCACCCAGTGGCCTCAGGGAGGAACATCCCGCGAGCTCAGCGCGGCTCGGGCTAAAACAGCCCTTTCCGAAGGCGTTTTTCCTGCCAAAGAAAACCGCCGTGTGTCACAACTACTGGAAAAGCAATCCTGAGAAACAAAGCCCTGATTTTTTTTATAGCAGCAGTGGAAACCGGACCCCACTTCCTTCCTCCAGGATTAGGGCCTCATTGATGCTGGTGGAATCGGTCATTTTGTTTCGCCATCCGTACTCAGAGAGTGAGAGAGCAGAATTACTTTCGCTCTCCCAGAGATCTTATCAAAGGTTTTTCTGTTCGGATTACCAAACTGTTACAAAGAACTCTCTTATAGATGTTTCTTTGACTTTTCTTTTTTTAAGGTTTTGTTTTTTAATAATATTGAGCCAGAATTTCCCTTCCCTGCGTGGTTGACAGCAAGTGGGTTTGGGGGCGTGTAGTGGGTGACACTTGAGTGTCTTTCTGTGCCCTCCTGTAGGGGAAACAGCGTCCCTGTTCTCCACCAAGGCACCTTGACTTCTAGCTGGGGTGACCAAGTGGATCTATACAGTGAGTGCTATGAAATGAATTCAACTTCTCATAAAGGAATTCAGGAGAAACCACTTCAAAATAAAGGTTTAGCCAAATTCAAAACTGAAAAGTCCATAACCAATTATTATGCAAAGTAGGGTGGAGGGGGCAGTCCCTTCCAGGTGGTTCCCAGCACCACCTGAATAGCTGTGAGTAATTGAGTTATTTACCCCTTTAAGGCTTGATGTCCCCTGCAAAATGGTTATGACAGTAATACCAACTTCGTAGGATTATTGTGAGTTTTAATGAGATAATATATAGCTAATGGTTATGAATTTTACTCTAAAACGAGTAGCAAAAATTTAAAAAATGCCACATTTTGAAGTTTCTAAGTCATATTAAGTCAACTTGCCTGTGTGATGAGAAATTCAATCTCAGTCATGTTTGGGTCTCCTCCCATCTCTAGGGTCACACGAGAACTGCTGGCGTTATCTGTAGTGTCCAGAAAACCAAAGTTGGGCCTCCAGCCCTTGTTGACTCACGTGGCATTCCCGCACTGAGATGGAGCCTGGCACAAAGTAGTTGCTCAATAAATATCATTGTAATAAGTCTAAAACTCAGTCTATAAAATGAAAATCAAGAGGCTACAGTTAATCTGATTGAAATCATCTAGACTCTGATGAATACTTTTTTCGTGTCCATGGTTCAGGAATAGGTCTGGAAACTTCTTCCCTGGTGCCCTAAAGCAGAGATCCCGGAGAGCCTTCCCAAGATGGTTTAGTTGGGAGATTTCCTGATCCCTTAATGGTCTAGCTCATAGTTGACCCCTGTGCCCAGAACCGTAACAAATTTTGAATTTTGTACATTCGATGTGCAAAAGACAAATTGGACCACTGAACTCAACAAAAATAACTACTTCAGTCAAAGGTCTAGTGACCTTGGGATATCTTTAGCAGATGCATATGACCCAGCTACTGAGCCTCAGGAATGCAAGGGACTAGCTCACCCGGTGCTCCCAGTTTAAGGACGCTGCCTACCTCGGTCTCTCCAACACAAAAAAACTTCCATCACTACGAAAGTCTGGCCTTCCTCACATCGTCCTCACTTCATCACGGGCTCGGTCAAGCCCAGGAAGGCAAAAGTCGGTGAGAGACCCACCCTTTTCCTGTTAGACTCCTGGAAAGACCCCTGTGCTGTTACCACACTCTGAATACATCCCGGTGTCTGGTCTATCAATCCCATTTCCTATTTTGTTTCTGTTCTTTGGCTTTAATTCAGGAGCCTCTGAGCACATCTTACTGAGATCACACTCTGACTTAGTAAAATAGTGCCCACTGTGTTGCTGGTTTACTTCATTGCGCTCAAGTGAGCTCAGGTAGGGGGCTTCACGTGCAGACCTTCACAGCGATGGGGGAAGAGCCTCGAGGAGATGGAAGGACGGGGCTCCGGGAGGCACCGGGCTGGTGGGAGGTTTGGAACAGGGCGGTGCTTTGTGGGTCTGACTCTAGTGCCCACCGAGACGTGACTCAGCCACATTCCCCATCTCTGCTTCTGCTTGGGGGGCTTCTCCCTTCTTCTCCTGCTACCAGGCAGCCCCTGCACTCTGATCTGCACGCCGTTTTCTATGCCATAAATTCAGCTCCATGATCACGTGTTCTGCCTGTTTTGAAACTTCAGCCCACTAGTGGTCCAGCGTGGCCTTCCTACCTCACAACCTCCCCTTGTGCAGTCTCTCAGCTTCAGATTCTACTGATAGCAGCCTACCTCGCATATTTCAGAAAGGGGATGTGATGGGCATTGGCAGGGCCTTCTGTGTCAGGCTCCCCTCCCAGGCCAATGGTTAGCCTATCATACGGTGCTGAATAAGACCACCATGTGCGAGGACTAGCCTGGGTCTGCATAGGTAGAGCTGTGTTTTGGAAGAGAACAGTGAGCACGGGGAATGCTGTGATTGACAAGTCTAGGACAGCAGCCAGGGACGTGGTACCATGTGATCTGCCCCTTTCCTCTGCCTGTCTGCATTCGGTTATGTTCATACGTTCATCTGGTCTACTCAGGATCATCAGTGACCTCCCGACTGTTAAACCCAATGGTCAGTGCTCAGGCCTCATTCTCCTTGACCCACCAGCAGCATCAGACCCAGTTCTTTCTGTCTTCCTTGAAGGTTGTCTTCCCTTGGCTTCCGGGACACCGCATTTGCCTACTTTCACCTCTACTCCTTTCTCAGTTCCCTTTGCTGTGCGCCTCTCTAAGCTTCAGGGAAGGTGGAATCTCAGAGAAGCAGGTCATTCTTCACGGAGGTCCAGGGAGGGGGGCTCCTAGGCACGGCTTGCTGGCCTGGAATTTTTAGGTCTAATCACAAACCTGTGGGACCACCTGTCAAAAGGCAATTATTTCTGTGTCAGTATTATCCCAGCCACATTATAATCTGATTTTATTTTATTTTGCGGTACACGGGCCTCTCACTGTTGTGGCCTCTCCCGTTGCAGAGCACAGGCTCCGGACGCGCAGGCTCAGCGGCCATGGCTCACGGGCCCAGCCGCTCCGCGGCATGTGGGATCTTCCCGGACCGGGGCACGAACCCGTGTCCCCTGCATCGGCAAGCGGACTCTCAACCACTGCGCCACCAGGGAAGCCCTATTCCTGTTTTAAAATTAAGAAAACAGGGACTTCCCTGGCATCCAGTGGTTAAGACTTCGCCTTCCACTGCAGGGGGTGTGGGTTCAATCCCTGGTCGGGGAGCTAAATTCCCACATGCCTCAGGGCCAAAAAAACAAAACATAAAACAGAAGCAGTATTGTAACAAATTCAATAAACACTTAAAAAAAAAAAAAAGGTCCACATCAAGAAAATCTTAAAAAAAAAAAAATACTTGCAGAGGTTAAACAATTTGCCCATGGCCGCAGTGGTGATATATAATGGAGCCGGAATTCAACCCCAGGAATCTCTGACTCCCAAACGGTTGTTCTTAACCACTAAGTTAGGCGATGTTCTGTCCTCTCCTTTGGCTCCCTCCATCCCTCCAGGAATGTAACTTTCTACTTCCTCTCCTGCCCACAGTTTCAAGGCAATCACACATTCATGCATTGGAGCCCTGGGCACAATGAAACACACGTTTCAATGCTTCCTGTTCTAGTTTTCAAATTGCCCAATAATTAAGTGGATTACTGCTGTCATGTCTTAGTGCCTGGACTGAACAAGGGTTGGTTCAGTTCCTATTTCTTTTGCAGCCACTACACCTTGTGAGTTAATCAAAATTTATTACACTTCACCAAGGAGCAATATGTGACACAGGACAGCGTCCTAGACCACAAGTCAACAGACTGACTATTTTCCTTGTTTCTCATTCTTGCTTTTCCATTAACCAGCTGTTTGACCTTGGGCAATCACTGAACCACTCTGACCCTCAGTTGCCTCATCTATAAAATACACACAGTCTTAAGGTCCCCTTCCAGTGCGAACTGTCCATGATTCTGAAGAGTGAGGATCAAGTTTATTATTTTATGGGAACTTGAACTGTGCTTCTTCAAGTACCAACTCTTGTCTGAGCTCTACCTGTATCTCACTCCTAGATTTAAATCTAGGGCTAAGCATAAGCGAAACTTTCACAAAAGGATGGGAAAGTACAGATAATAATAACTTCATCTTATTGGTATTTGGAGGAACATGACTAAAAAGATGGAATTGTTTTCAGGAAGGATCTATATAATATTCTGTAAGGAAATATAGTAATTGTTATAAAAAGATTTTATCACGTTGGCTAAGATGTGGAGGAAAGGAAGTCCTCTGATAAGAGGGCTTCCCACAGGAGAATTATCTTGTGCCATTTGAAACTCATTACTATCATCCTTTCTTTAAAATCTTTTCTGGCATTTGGCGATCTTACTGTGCATATGGCTGTGACTCCCACTTTTTTGAGTGTAAATTCTTTATTTACTGATTTTGTTATTTCTCTTACATGATATTGACCCTGCTCAGATGTTTTATTATTCTTAGGGGGGATGCATGACTCAGACCTGTACAATCAGAATATTTCATATCCCTGGCTACACTGTTTATTTGAGGGATAAATACGTGACTCAACAGAACCAATGGATTCCCAACAGAACCTCAGGACAATGACAGAAACTATCAGGAAAGATAAGCTCCCTTTTCAAAGCAGTTGCTGAGATATGGAGTATGTATATGCTATGGGCTGCTGGAACCACCTTGCCATTATGTAAGAAGAGCTTATCTGAGATTGAGGCGAACGCAGAGAAAGCAAAGTCTAGAGATGCAGAGAAACAGGATTCCCGATTATATTGTTTGAGTACCTGGATCCCCAAAGTCTACTCCCTGGATTATCAGTAATATAGCCAATAAATTCCCTTTCTTTTTTATTTTTAAGCAGAAGCCATTTAAAATCATAAGTTGTTTGTCGCTTGCAACTGAAATTAATCAACCTAGAATTTGTGAACCTGTACAGAAAGCCCATGGTTCCGTACTTCTTCACATCAGTAGATGCCCAAGGGGTCTTTCTAAAATTGAGCCTACTGCTTGCCACAGGAAAAGAAGGTAGAGTGTTATCATATCTTATCTGACTTTCATTTTATATGCTGATTGTTAGACACTAACCCCCATGAAAGATGTAACTTCACAATCCTATTTAATTCTCACAGCAGCAAGCACATTTATTAACATTTATTAATGTTAAGGCTTAATGTAAAAACAAAATGGCACAAATCCTGCAGGTAAGTAGGGACCATGGTGGCTGGGAGCACTTCAGCATTCTTCTCTTTCTCTCTCCTTGTGGAACTTTTTGGATCCCTCTAAGGTCTGTGAGAGACAAGGGGTGTGTGTGTGTGTGTGTGTGTTGGGGGAGGAGGAGGGAGTTGTATAGTTAATGACTAGAGCTATAAAAGGCCTTCTCTAAGTTCATTTCTTCTCTTATAAAGGCCAACCCACGCTGGGCACTAGTGGGCTGTCTTCTCCCAAAGGTCCCTGCAGAGCCAACACGTCCTCCTCCCTGCTCAGCCCCACCCTCATTGGTTTTCAAACGTTCCCTTCTCACCTTTTCTCTCTGAATTCTCCCTCCCTCCAGTCTGAGAATTTGTCTGCATATGGTGAGAAGGCTTTTTTTTTTTTTCCTAGTAGAATATATGCTATCATTCTTAACTTTGTGGTCCGTGGTCTATTCCCCGAATCTTCATATGCCAAGTCAACCTTTTAAGAAAGAAAAGAAAAAAAAAAAAGACATGCATCTTTTCAGTAAAGCAGCTGGCTTTTGCAAATAACAAATACTCCAGCTTTCAGACCGTAATGTTTTTATTATAACTTTAACAATTAATTTTGAAATCCAGGCTCTATTTGCACCCCCTTCAAGGCAGTGAAGCCCATGGGTGGAAGGCTACAGGGCAAAAAGAAAAACAGTGAGAAAATTCTTGGATTAAAATGTACAAATATCATCTAGGTACGTAATCTTAGATTCTTTTACGTGCGACCTCCCCCTTCTCTCGCCAAAGAATTCATGAAAGGAAAAACCATGAAGTTTCTCCAGTCTTTTAAAGTGCCAGGTTTAGGACATGGAAGCAATCTAAGGGTCCATCGACAGATGAATGAATAAAGAAGATGTGGTACATATATACAATGGAATATTACTCAGCCATAAAAAGGAATGAAATTGAGTTATTTGTAGTGAGGTGGATGGACCTAGAGTCTGTCCTACAGAGTGAAGTAAGTCAGAAAGAGAAAAAAAAATACTGTATGCTAACACATATATATGGAATCTAAAAAAAAAGGTTTTGAAAAACCTAGGGGCAGGACAGGAATAAAGACACAGATGTAGAGAATGGACTTGAGGACACGGGGACGGGGAAGGGTAAGCTGGGACGAAGTGAGAGAGTGGCATGGACATATATACACTACCAAATGTAAAAGAGATAGCTAGTGGGAAGCAGCCACATAGCACAGGGAGATCAGCTCGGTGCTCTGTGACCACCTAGAGGGGTGGGATAGGGAGGGTGGGAGGGAGATGCAAGAGGGAGGGGATATGGGGATATTTGTATACATATAGCTGATTCACTTTGTTATACAGCAGAAACTAACACAACATTGTAAAGCAATTATACTTCAATAAAGATGTTAAAAAATAAATAAAGTGCCAGGTTTCCACTTCTTTTCACCCCTCTAAAGTTTCGGGGGAAAAGAGGAAAGAAGAGCAAAACTAGAAGCAAAATCGTAAGCTTAAAAAATTTCTGTGCCTGTTTTTATGCACTTTCATTGGGCACGACAGGAAAATGGGCTCTACTATTTTCACACAATAGTTGAATTTTGCTTGTTCCAGCATGTATATAAATTACCTGGCTTTTTGTTAATCCCATCTAAGTGACCATTCCTTTTTTACCTTGTTTGATTATTCTGATTTATTTTAAAATCACAATCCACATTTAGTGAGAGGAAAATTTCTTTTTATTTCGTAGTTTATCATTCTTGTCACTTATATAAGTGACAAGAATGATAAATTATAAGTATCACTTATTTTATTATTAAATTTTATTAATCATAAAATACCCAAATACCTAATATTGGAAACATAACAATAAGCAAGCCAGCAGCTATGCTTTAAGTCTGGACATTCTAAAATGGAAAAAATGCAAAGAAAAATATAGCTCGAAGAGGGGAAGTTTAGGGGCGGGGAGACAAATGCACTTTTCCAAGCCGCCTCCTGGGTATCCGTCCAGCTAGGGGTTACAGTTTAATTTAAGGAAATACGACGGAGACCGAAGGTACTGGCGCAGCGTTTATGTTACTGACCAAATATCCACCCTAGAGGAAGCAGTACTGCCCGGGTTGAACTGCGGAAACCAAACCCAAGTCTGCGGGGTCAGAAGTAGTTTCAAAGGCTGGGCTCCACATGGCAACATCGAACTGGATTAAACGTTATCATTTACCTTTATTATTAGTATAATACTTTTAAGCTAATATACACCTGCACATTCCTAAATGCCCCGAGACTGGACGGCCTCAGAATGCCTCGCTTGTCTACATTCGATTTTCTGCATAATCAGAAAAAATGGAGGCGAGCTTTGTCTACTTTGGCCCCGCTCGAAACCAGCGTCCTCGGGCCGAGGCGCCCAGACCTCGCGGCCGGATGGCGGCTCGAGTCCGCGGGGACGCGCAAGGCACGCGAGGACTCGGCCTGCCCCACCCGGCCGCCCCGGAGCCCGCTGTCCTCCGCCAACACCCGGAGCAGCGGGCCCGGCGCGGGAGCGCGTGGCGTCACAAAGCCCAGTCGGAACGCTGGGGCCGGCGCCGAAGCCGAGGGCGCCCGGGGCGAACCCACTAGCGGCCCTCCCTGGCGGAACGGCAGGCGCGCGAGCCCTTCATCTCGCCCCGCCTCCCCTACCCCCGCCACAAGGGCCGCAGGGCCGCGGCGGCTCGGGCGCCGCAAAGCGTCCTGGGAGAGTCGGCTCGCACCGGAAGGACGCGCGGGCGCTCGGCGGCAGCGAGGTTATAAAAGGGAAGGAGCCGGCGGCGGGCGGAAGTGGGCGGTTCAGCTGCTCCCGGCGCTGTTGTTGGTGTTTGCGCTTCTCGAGGGGCGTTCTGTGGTGGGCCGCCGGTGCAGGCCGCAGTGACAGGGCCGCTCGCCCCGCAACTCCTAGCCTCGGCGCAGCGTCCGATCGCGACTTCCGCGACCCGCAGGCCCAACATGGCGCAGGAGGTGTCGGAGTACCTGAGCCAGAACCCGCGGGTGGCCGCCTGGGTGGAGACGCTGCGCTCCGACGGCGAGACCGACAAACACTGGCGCCACCGCCGCGAGTTCCTGCTCCGCAACGCCGGGGACCTGGCCCCCGCCGGCGGCGCTGCCTCCGCTCACCCGGAGGAGGCCGCCGACGCCGAGAGCGGGACCCGCAGTCGGCAGCTGCAGCAGCTCATCTCCTTTTCCATGGCCTGGGCCAACCACGTCTTCCTCGGGTGCCGGTGAGTGAGCCGGCGTCCCTGAGCTGCTCTCGCGGTTTTGTCCGGAGCTTTCGGCGGAAGGGGAAGTGGTGGAAGCGCGGGAATCCGCGGGACAGGCTGCCCTCTAAGGGCGAGAAGGGCGTCTCTGCCATGGTTACCAGTCTGGAGGTGCCCCCGTTGGGTGGGGAGCTGGCGGTGGAGTTGTTTGTTGGCGATGAGCTCACAACGCTCTTGGGGGAGAGGGGCACTGAATCTAAATTAGGTTTGTAAGAAGGGATCCCGCCTCCCAGACCCCGGGCGTTTGTTTACGGCGTTCCAGGAAACAGAATGTTCCTGGCGGTTGATTCCGTTTCTTGATTACAACCAGGAAATGCAGTTCCTGTGGCCTGTTTTCGTACCCCAGAGGTGGCAGCTTAGCAAAAACACTAAAGTGTCTTTCCCTTCGTTTTTTCAGGTACCCTCAAAAAGTTATGGATAAAATACTTAGTATGGCTGAAGGCATCAAAGTGACAGATGCTCCAATCCATACAACAAGAGACGAACTGGTTGCCAAGGTGAAGAAAAGAGGGATATCGAGTAGCAATGGTTAGCAGATCATAGATGTGAACATACATAGGAGTTTAGAACTTAAATTTGATGTTATTAGGAATTATCGTTATTACTAAGTTTTTAACAAGTTAGAATTTATATAATGTTATTAATCAAATTGGAATGTTAAACCTAAATTATGTGTCTCTGTGTTTTAGGCTTTGAATTTGATAGTTTCCTTTGACCTCTGTGAGATTTTGAAGTGTGAAATGTTGTCTATGCTGTTGATTTTTTAATATTAGAAATTATTGAGGGGACTTCCCTGGCGGTCCAGTGATTAAGACACCGCGCTTCCACTGCAGGGGGCACGGGTTGGAGCCCTAGTCAGGGAACTAAGACCCACATGCCCTGCGGGGCGGCCAAAAAACAGGAAAAATATAACAAAAAAATTTTTTTAATGAAGAGATTATTGGTGTTATTCAGCGCTGTTTTAAGAAATTAATGAAGTTATTCCACACTTTTTAAAGGATCTACAAATCCTGAAATGTTTTCATCTTGTGCTTTTATTTTAATATGAGTATCTGTCTTGTAAATCTTCAGCTGATATGTATGAGGTAGGCTTAGTCATATACTTGTTTTCGTTTTTTTCAGAAGGGGTAGAAGAGCCAACAAAAAAACGAGCCATAGAAGGAAAAAACAGTTCTGCAGTTGAGCAAAAAGATCATGTGAAAATTCCTGCCAAAACAGAGCGTGCATCAGCTCCGCAGGAAAGTAGTTCAGCGTGTTCGGGATCAACTACCAAGTCAGAGAGTAGTGGGAACTCAGCGCGGAGCTCTGGCACCCTGAGTCAGAATAGCTCCACAAGTGATGGAGAGCGCTCTGTTTCCAGCCAAAGCAGCAGCATTCCCTCTCAGGTAACAGCGGTAGGGTGTGGAAAAGCTTCTGAACCAGAAGCTCCAGATAAACATGGTTCAGCATCGTTGGTTTCTTCGTTGTTGAAATCCAGTGTGAATAGTCATGTGACCCAGTCCGCTGATTCCAGACAGCAAAGTGGATCCCCGAAAAAGAGTGCTTTGGAAGGCTCTGCAGTCTCAGCCTCTCAGAGCACCTCAGAGATTGAGGTGCCCTTGTTGGGCTCCTCAGGAAGCTCAGAAATAGAGTTGCCACTGTTGTCTTCTAAACCTAGTTCAGAGACAGCTTCAAGCGGGTTAACTTCCAAAGCTAGTTCAGAGGCAAGTGTTTCATCATCAGTTTCTAAAAACAGTTCCTCATCAGGCACATCTTTACTAACCCCCAAGAGCACCACCTCAGCAAACACGATGCTGACTTCCAAAAGCACTTCGCAGGTAGCTGCATCACTGTTAGCTTCCAAGAACAGCTCCCAGACCAGCGGCTCTTTGGTTTCCAAAAGCACTTCCATAGCAAGTGTGTCCCAGCTGGCTTCTAAGAGTAGCTCTCAGAGCAGCACGTCACAGCTGCCTTCTAAAAGTACTGCGCAGGCGAGCGAGAGTTCTGTCAGATTCTCTTGTTGCAAGTTAACCAATGAAGATGTGAAACAGAAGCAGCCTTTTTTCAATAGACTGTACAAAACGGTGGCATGGAAGTTGGTGGCCGTTGGTGGCTTTAGTCCCAGCGTGAATCACGGAGAGCTCCTAAACGCAGCTGTCGAGGCTCTGAAAGCAACGCTGGATGTGGTTTTCGTCCCGCTAAAGGAACTGGCAGATCTGCCTCAAAACAAGAGCTCTCAAGAAAGTATTGTTTGTGAACTGAGATGTAAGTCTGTGTATTTGGGCACTGGCTGTGGAAAAAGCAAAGAAAACGCAAAAGCAGTTGCATCAAGAGAAGCCTTGAAGTTATTTCTCAAGAAAAAGGTGGTGGTAAAGATATGTAAAAGGAAATACAGAGGCAGTGAAATTGAGGACTTAGTACTCCTCGATGAAGAGTCAAGGCCTGTCAACTTGCCTCCAGCATTAAAACATCCTCAAGAATTACTGTAATGTCCAAAATGTCACTGTGTACAATATCTGGTATTTGAAGAGAAAAACTGGCTTACTTTTGTATAATATGAAACACAGGCTTTCACAAATTTTGTATTGCTTTTTTCCAGTTTTGCAGAAAATTTACATTCTAGTTCTCTTCACACAGTGGAAGTTGTAAATAATTTGTGGATGACAGTATACATTAAAAGGTTTATGCATTAGCGGCATACCAGTATGCTGTTTTATTTGCTGAAAAAAATACTGTCTTCTATTTTTAATGACACATTAGGTACGATGTGTAGTTCTGTAGTCTTAAAATTTTTGTACTACTTTGAATTTGGTGAAAATGTATTAAGTTGTCTACCATGCTTTTTTTTTTTCTAGCTGAATAAACCTTCACATCAAAGAAAAGGGGACCATAGTATTTGTCTGAAAGTCTGTGAAGCTTAGGGTTTTAAGAATGTTGCCTATAATGTTGAACATGTCTGTTAAAGAATAAAAGAGAAAATAGTTGCCTCAGACTATTTTTATGAGAAGCTGTAAGCATTTTTTAGATATAAAGCAGTGTTAAATACTTAAGGTTATTTTATTCTGAAGTTGTTTGAAATTCACCATGATTTTGACCTCTGCAGATTCTTTAAGTGGGTTAATTTATGTTTTGAGGTAAAGTACAATTTACACTTTTTCTTAAAGACGTAAATGTGGGTTTCTATATTAAGCATATTTTGTGACTACTACTATTAACAGATTGATTTGTTTAGATATTAAATGCTTTAAGCTATTTTACCTTTTCAAGAAGTTGTGGTTTTTTTTTTCTCCCCCCCCCCCCCCCCCGCCCCCCGTAGTCAGAACCAATTCCTGCGATAGGCTTCCTGCGAATTCCTGTCACCTGTCACTAGTCGTCGTAAATTGCAGCTAGGTAATTTTTCATAGCTGATAACACAGCTTTTTATGGGTAGACAAGTTAACAGTTTGCAAATCTAGAACTGGGTAGGTTTTTTGTTTACAAAACCTCGTAGAAGAACACTGGGCAGAATAAGAGAAGCCAAGCTCAGCTCTTTAATGAGCCTGTTGAGTTGAATTACATTTGTTGGTTAAGAAAGGAAATCCTGCTTCTGTGTCTTAGGTGATTCGGACTGTATTATTCTTTGTGGCCTTTTTCTGGCTTTCTAGTTGCTGCACTTTGAGCAGTGATGGTGATAATGTACTGAGAAAAACCAGGAAATGGCCTTGTGTGTGGCAGTTGTATTGGAGTAGGAAAATTGGACATAAGTAGTAAAATGTAAGTCATGAAGTTATTTCTATTTTATATTCTAGAAATAATAGGGGATACTTTATATACCTGAATTGAAATAATCAATTGTTTTTATTTCACTAGGTAACTTTTAAAAAAGTTTATTTTTGAGCATGTTAAATTGGATACCAAAGTTTAAAGTCCATATTATGTAAATGGGGTTGCCTTTATATAATACATTGTGAGGAGAAGTAACATGAGTGTTGTGAAAGCAGTTTTAATTACCTCAGTTACCTCAGCCTTGGAATGTATATTTTGTGGGACAATGATTGCAAGAAAAGTAAGAATAAATTTCTGTAATGTATCTAATTAGGTGGTTTAGTAATTTCCTGAATTGGCTAAATTTCCTAAATTTCAAGTTAATATAAAAGTTACTGAAAATATTTTAAATTACAGTAAACTTCTTATATGGTAGAATTGCAGGAAGCTGCTTAATGTAAAAACAAACATTAATAAACGTTTTCTATAACTATTAAAAGCTTATAATCAGAATTTAAAGAACCCTTGATTTAAGAGAAATGCATATTTTACAATTCTTCAAAATAGTGTCGTGCAGAAGAAAACAAGCTTTGGAATCTTGAGATAGAAACTTGGCTCTTCCTCTTTAAGTAGGCATTTAACCCTTTAACTTTAACTGGAAATTTAACCCTTTATCTGTAAAATAGAAGAGCTGCCTCAGCTGTGAGGATCAAAGTACATACCACAGTTGAGGAATTGCTTATATGTGTATTCTCATTTTCTCAGAACCTGATGAGTAACTATTGTCGTTTGGTCCATTTTTCAGATGAAACTGAAAAAGTAATTTGGTCAAAGATCAAATTCAAGCCCATATCTGATTCCAGAGTCCAAGCTCTTACTATGTTTTATTGCTTATTACCTTTCTCACTTCTCTAAATGATGACATTTCTGAAAATCCCCCTCAGACTGGTTTCCTACTAGTTTTAAGTGACCGCATCATTCCAAAGGCTCATTTCCTTGAACTGAGTCACAGAAGGAGGTCTAATGTTTGTACTGCTTCTCCTTAGTATCTGCATGTCTTGAATATTCTTGACTAGGGAATTATCCCATATGGGTGCAGTTGAAGTTTGTTAAAATAATTTGAAGTCAAGTTTACTGAATAGGATATTGAGAGGAAATACTGATTTTTCTTCTAAATCAATGAGGTGAGATGATGACCTGAAACTAATTTTTCTTGATGGTGCTAAAATCCAGAATTTTTTTTTTTTTAACGGTAAAGTTAGAGAGTTGACTTCAAAGAATGGTATTGTTATGAGTTTTTAACCTGAATTTTTGGGGCCTGCCGCTGCTGCCGTTGCCTGGGATGATTGTCATGAGGATATGTATAATTCCAAGGCTTTTGGTGTGTGTTATCAAAACCATGCTCCATTTTAAATTAGGTAAAAAGGGGCCATCGTTTTCCCTGCCGAGTACAGCTTTTCTTGGTACGGATTTCTCCTTCCTCTGGATTCCTGAGCGATGGCCGTGAGGAGGTAACAAAAGCAAGCAGCAACTGGGAACCAGGTCAGTCTTAAATTTGTGTTGTTACTAGTTGAAGGGGAATTTGTAGGCTTTGTCTTAAAAAACGGTGCTGAAGCCCTATATCGACTCACTGCCTAGACACTGGCAAATCTATGGGTATCTCTTTGAGCAAGACTTTAAAAAAAAAAAATTTGTGTGGTTGATGATTAAAGAAATTCTTTGTAGCTTTCTACCGTTTAAACAAAAACAGATAAATTCAGGGTTGTCAAGCCATTAATGTTCCTACTCCCTCTCTGCAAAAAAAAATTAATAGAAATTTCAGTGAATGTAGCTTAGTTGCTATCCAGCTAGAACATTCCTTTTTCCTTTTCTTCCCTTATTACCAGCTTTACTCTATCCACTTTTCTATTCTGTTCTTTAGAAAGACTACTGAAGGAAGATCATTATCTAAAAATCCTAATTTTTAAAGTTCTCTTTATCTGTTCCTTTGTGGTTTATACAGCAAGAAAAGTAGTATAGTTAAAGGACAAGGTCCCAAACAAAATGGACTAACTTGGAAGGGGGGGAGAAAGGTAATACTAAACAGGAAGGGTTAGATACAGGATATTCTTTTTAGTAAAAGCTGGAGATTTCATGTGCCAGTCCTTAACACAAAGCAAGCAAATACTTTTTGTGATCTTGAAACTCTCATGAGTAGAATCAGAATCCTCCTTGGAAGTCATTAGGAAAACCAAACTAACAGCATAAACAGTAAGTATATGGAGTAATAAACCTACTATGATATGAAGTGGAACTATTACACATAATGTACATAAAACTTGACGAGGAGTATAAAGACAAATGCACAAAAGGATAATCACCTAGTGTTTTCCTTACGACTGTTTTCATGTTTGTCAGTTTACCAGGGCTCGGACATGGAAATGATAAAACCCGAACTCTGAATATGTGATCAGTGGTTTTCAAACTTTCTTTTAGTCATATTTCTTCAAAGAAAAATGGAGCCCTGTGTGTGTGAAACAGCGAGGAGCAGACCTACTTTGAAAGAGGGCAGCCATGCCGTGTCGATGAATTCCTCTACCTTCCTTTCTCAGTTCCTTGGCACCACCTTGGACTGGACAGAAGGGGGTTTAGCGACTATGAGGCCTGGTGTAGATGCCAGCTTCCTTCTGCAACTGGTATTAGAGTGATGTAAGGCAGAAAGTTACCAATTTACTAAATGGAATTAATCTGTTTTAAAGTAAAATGCCATATTAGAATTTGCAATTAGTAGGGACTCAGGTCAGGCTTAAGGGACCATCACGTAAATTAACATTTAGATAACACCAAAAATAGCTACCATTTCTTACTTTTTGTGAATTGTAATTGCAGAAGTCCATATATAAATTATTAAATGCCCACATAATGATTACCTAGGTCAAAAAACAAAATTGCAGTGCAAGGACTCGCCATGTGGGTAGCTGTCACTTATTGGGTGCCTATAATGTACTGATGCTTTATGTACGTCTTACCTAAGCCTCCTTACCCTTAGGTGGGTTGGTATTGTTGATCCTGTTTCACAAATGAGAAAACATGACCATTTTGACTTGTTTCTCTCAAATCACAGAACAAGTAAATGTTGACGTAGGGACTCAAATCCAGCGTTCTAATTTGGGGCACTGAATGTGGATGCCAATGAGACATGCTGGCCCATGATATTTGTTTATGTACTAGAAAATAGTGTAATCACACTTGGAAGAAAATTTGAGAAATTTTATTTAACAATTTAAATTAGGAAGTTTGTAAAGAAGTAAACTTTAAGGGAAGTTGCTCAAATATGGATCTGAAAAAATCGTTGGAAAATATTTTCTAGACATTATTTGTAGAATTTTAAAGGGACAATCTGCAGAGGCAGTGGTATAATCAGTGATGTAACCAATGGTTGAAACAAATTATGTACCTAATGAATCCTGTCTCATTACTCCACCATTTGTATATTATTACTTTCCTACACTAGCTGAGGAAAAAAAAAAATGGTTCTCATGAAATAAAAACTCATAGAGGTCCACAGAGGCATCTCTAGTTTGTCATACCTGTGTGGACTGTCATGGATTACTTAAGGAGGGAGTTACACACATGTCCAATAACCCGCAATTTGGAAACCAATATGGGATAAAGTATGTGCACTTCTGTCCTCGTTTTTCATTTCAAAATATTGAATGCGATTAACAAGAGAAATATGATAAAGGTAAAATAAGAATACTATTCTGAAAATACTCATTCCTTTACCTTGAAATTCACATTCTCTGGCAGTCATTCTGCCATTATGGCTCATATAGGGAAGGAGAGAAGGATAATGTGACTTTAGGGAAGTCCACGCAGGGATAGCAAGGAAAGAAAAATGAACCATTCCAGCCCTAGCAGATTCTGCGGAGGGTAAGGCAGGGAAGCGGGCATTCCAGGCAAGTGGGTCCTGACCTCTCCTCGACAGCATGAACTTTGCGTGTGTCAGTATTGCAGCGGTGGGAGTAATGACAGTTCCCGTGTAATGAGCCTGCCTCATCTATCCCCTGACTGTAATCAAAGAATGCATCCTTCCTTAGGAGGGTCCGAGAGATTGAAACAAAGAGGGCTTGAATAAAGAAATCCTGAAGAAATCGAGACCTTGAATCCAAAGCTGCTGAGCTGCACAGCGCGGGGCAGCATTCACATGGAATTCCGTGGATGTCATTCAGTGCACTGATGTCCTTGGGGTTGCGGAACAAGGTGGCCCTTTTTGGGATCCCTGAGATTGTTGTACAAGTAAACTTAGAAAAATCTTACTTTAAAAAAGTAATTTGAAATAAATACTGGTGGTAGCATAAAAGTTCTAACGAACTATTGGTGGTACATATGCTAAAGGTACTTGATAAAGCTTGGGGCACTATTTATATTTGGTCAGACATTACTTTGCCCAACACATTCTTCGAGGGGAGGAATTATTTCGAGACAGTAGCCTAAAATCAAATGATACCAGGTGAAGCACAGCTGCTTGGGTTCTGGTAAAGATTTCTTTTTCTCTATTCACAACCTTGGGGGAAATTCAGGAACTAAGCAGATGAAGACTAAACGTCAGCTCAAGTATGGAATAAAACAGGGTCGTCTGCGTGCTTTCCTTAATTACCCCAAGTTTTCTTCTGAACATTCTGTGTAAACCCAACGGCTCTTGCTCAGTTTCCCTTTGATATTTCTTTCTTTGCTTCATTTATTTATTTTTTTTCTCAGTTGTTACCTTTTGCTGTTGTGAGCTAACAAATGAGTAAAGATTTAAGCTTTTTACTTTCTGAAACCATGGACGATAGTACATACGTCAGACATCCTGTAAATTTCAGTGTAATAATGGTTCTGGGAGAATCATGAAAGACAGCTGCTGACCCCTTTTTGATCTTTGTCAATATAAAGCAAGAGGGGAAAGGACTGGGAGATAGAAATAATATAAGGTCAGCTCAAGAATTTTTTGTAGACTTTGGTGGCTTTTCAGAATTCAAAATTCTATCCTTTCTTATTGTAAGGGAATTTATGCTGCCGTATATCAAAGCAAAGCTTCCCTACTGAGTCTTGGCCTAGAGCAGACAAACTAAAATGACAATAACAACATACTGATTTTCTATTGCCACTGTAACAAATTACCACAGATCTGGTGGCTTAAACAATACAAATCTGTAAGTTAGAAGTCCAGTGAGGTCCCCCGGGCTCACATCAAGGTGTTGGCTGCTCTGCTTACCCTCCGGAGGCTCTGAAGGAGTCTGCCTCCCGTGTCTTTTCCAGCTTCTAGAAGCGCTTGCATTCTTAGCTCACGACCCTCTTCCTCCATCTGCAAAGCCAGCGAGGGTGGCTTGAGTCCTCAAGCCGCATTGCACCGACCCTGCTTCCGCTGTCACCTCTTTTTCTGACCCTGACTTCTCTGCCTCCCTTTCCCACTTACAAGGACCCTCGCGATTATACTGGGTTCACACAGATAGTCTCCCTATTTTAAGATCATCTGGTTAGATGGTCATCTGATCAACTTTTTTAACTCCATCTGCAACGTTAATTCTCCCTTGCCATGTAACGTAATGTGTTCGCAGGTTCTAGGGAGTCCACAAAGAGGTGTGAATTCACCACCAACATTTATCTTAAGAATGTTGGCTTTCTAACTTCATAAATCACAAAGTGTTAACTGCCTTACTGCTGAGCAAGACAGTGTGTGGAAGGTGTTACAGCTTAAAAATGAGTTCCGCTGAGCAGCGCGACACATTGCTATAAGACGACTTACTGATTTTAAATGATGGCTGATCACAAGTGCTTCCTCAACCATTTAATCCCTCAAGTCTAATAAGGGAACCTCTTTTTACTCCACGGATCCTTCAATAAGAGACTTTCTCTTAAGGGTCAAATAATAGAAGTAACATAGAAGCTGAGATGGCCAACAAGTTGACAGTTTTTCAAGGCCTCGTTTGGGTCATAGTAGACAGAACGAATACAACTTTGCCCTAAAGAGGCTGGAGGGTGTGGAAATAGAGGAAAGTAAGTACTCTGTGGCTGACTTCACTTACCTACTGCCTGACTGACCTCGCAAATGTTAAATGTCAGCTTCTCACTGCTGAGCAAAATACATCTTAAATTTATAGCTCTCAAGTATAATTGGACAAATAGAAGGCATGTATAACTATTAAAGCACTCAATTCTACATTCTTCATAGTCATATAAGTATATAATAAATAATCCTAGGCATTTGAAAAATCACACTGATTGACTTTAAACATCTAAAATGTCACTGCAAGTATCTAAGGGGTAAAAGGGAAGTGTTCGTGAGGAACATGACATGTTCTGCTCCAGATAATACGTATACTTCTAAAATCAGAGTTATGTTTAAAGAAAGAAAAACAAATTTACAAATCCCAATTTTGTGTACTTCAAAGAAAAATATCTTTATTTGGAAAGAATATCTTTATGCCATTATTATACCACTTTCAAAACATTTTTAGGGCACCTCTTTTGGAATTGCCTTGTGTTCCAGAAGCACATTCTTTGGAATTGCCTTAGCGATTTAGTGGTAGAAAATATTTGTATTTTGTCGATTGATTTGATTTTTACTTTTACTTGAGTTTATGGTACAAAGTGCACTTATCAGATGGGGCCTCAAATATCCTCATCAGGTTAGATGATTCACAAGCCCTCACTTAAGGGTTTAAAGCTGTAGGACCAGAACAAAGGTGAGTTACTTCTGTGTATTCAGGAGTTGGCAATAGCTCTCCAACCAGCTAAAGAGGTTGTCCTGTGCTGAGCACCTTCACTGACATCTGAATTGAGACCAAGAGGCTGGGGGGGAGGGGGGTGTATGGGGAAAGTACAATAAAGTTCTCAGTGCCTCAGGGATAATTCTCCAGAGGGATGTTTAACCACAAAATGGGAAAGATGTGCTGGTACAGACGTCCTGTAGAGTGACAATGTGAAAAATTAGCTACTGGGACTCCCCAGTAAGTTCTTCCCAGGGCCCACACTGTAAGACGATGGTCATTAAAGTCACCCAGTTACCCAGGTCCTGGAGCACACCCTCTCCCCGTTCTCAAAGTCTTTTCCTCCAACAAGACCCCAAACAATTATGCCCCAGAAAGAAAAATTATGCCCCTAATTTTTTGGTCATCACTGACTTCCTGGAGAAGCTTTTCTCATTAAAATAATCTCCAATGTTTTGTTCCATTCCAACAGTTAAGAGATGGCAATCACAAACACAGTACGTGCTCTAAAATCTGATGTAACCTGTAAAAAGGATAAATCATTCAATCAGTAAAATTGGTGAAATAGCCAAGAAAATGACTTGTGATATAACTCACAACCCATGGATGTCACACTCATGAAAAGGGCTGCTTCCTCAGGAGAGGAGAGAGCCAGCCTCATAAGATGATGCTTTTTTAGGCAAAGTCCATCTCCAGAGAGTCTGACAGCAGCCTACCTCTCTAGTCTTTTCCCACCTTCCTTGAGAGTCTCCGTATTGCACATGACACTCTGCCACCAGGAGGCAGCATTAGGGCATTGATTTTTCAGGGAATAAACAAAAACACAGATAAACATCTTATTCGACAAACATGTATTGGGTATTTTATGTGCCAAACACCTAAGGAGTTTACATTTACTAGAAAATGGAATGGTGCTAACAGGTATCAAAAGCAAAACTGCCTACTTCCAATTTTGCTGATAGCTTAGCTGAACAACATGATCTCTTCCAAATACCCAAGTCAACCTTTTAACAAACATTGTATTTTTCTCTTATTTCTCACTTCCAGCCCCTCTTCCTGTGATTAGTCCCACCTGTGGATGCATGAGAGTTCAGAGAATGCTCTGATCAATTCTAAGTGAGGCAAAGAAATGGTCACTATTGGCCACTCCTTTCTTAAAATTACAGACAGCATGTCAGACTTTTCCCAATGTCATTGTAGGAATTATTTGTTTGTTTTCCTCTGGGCCGCAAAGCCTGAATTATTTATTATCTGGTCCTTTACAGAAGAAGTTTGCTGATCCTTGATCTGACCTATCATCATCCTTCCTTGAACAAACTCGGAAGATTCCAGATGGTACCTGAAGAGTTTCTGTCTGCTTCTTCCAGCACCCTGGCCTCGCTTGCTTCCTTAAACACATCAAGTCCTTCCCCTCTTCGGGACTTTAATACTTGCTGCACCCTTTACCTGGAATGCCTTTAAAGGGTCGTTCTCATCCTTAGGTCTGATCTCAAATATCACTGACTAGAGTGAGTATCCCTCGCTCCCAGGAATCACAAATCCTTCTCTATTTCCTTCATAATTATCTCGCCTATGTTTTGCTTAGTCATTGTTTCCTCCACTAGGATGGGAGCTTCCAGAGCCCAGGCACCTACTGTCTTGTTCATCAGTGACTGGCACTTAGAGGTGCTTGGTAATTTTTAAAATTGTAGTAAAATACACAGAACACAAAATGTTTCATTTTAAGTGTACAGTTCACGGGCATTAAGTACATTCACATTGTTGTGCAACCATCACTACCATCCATCTCCAGAACTTTGTCATCCCCATGCCTCCTACCCCCAGCCCCTGGCAACCACCATATTCTACTTTCTGTCTAGGTACCTCCTATAAGTGGAAACATACGTGTCCTTTTGTAACTTGCTTATTTCACTTAGCATAATATCTTCAAAGTTTATCCATATGGTAGCATGGGTCAGACTTCTGTAGCTTTTTAAGACTTCCTTTTCCTTTCCTTTATATGTACATATCACATTTTGTTTATCCATTCATCCATCTATGAACACTGTAGGAATTTCTTAATTAAAAAAAATAATCTTATGAATAGTAAACATTTCCTGGGTCTTTTAAATTAGGCTTAACTGAGCTTTAAAATTACAACTAACGGATGTACAGTTAGTATATGCTTAATTTTACATCTGAAATATTCCCACTAGCAAAACCAAGAGAGTAATCAGCATATGCATTCAATACTACTGAGGACAAGAAAAGGGGTAAGACTATATTATCGATTTTGGAAATATTCATAAGTTCTTTTGTATCAGACTATGTTTATTGTTAAAGCAGAATACAAATGCAATTTCATTCAATTTTCTTAATTTAAAAACAGCACCTAGATTGGCAATGCTTTTTTTAATTAACAGGAATCTTCTTAGAAAACCATTTTGTGCTACCTAATTAAAATTTCAATTTCACAGTTATGGAGCCAAGGCTAAAGGAAAAACTGAAAGAATAAGTGGTCTGAACATAAGGAAAATGTAACAGAGGAACACAAAGAACAAAGGAAAGCTGGATTTTAGTTATTTATCTAATCACATCAAGTGGCAGTGGTAAATTGAAAAGGATCAGAATAAGCTACCCATAAATGTGCCACTTTGGCATAAGGATTGTTTTGAGCTGATGGCAATTGAGAAGCAACAGATGCAAGAAAAACTCTCTGCTCTCCCCTTTCCTGCCTAAAAGCCGAGCACAAATTTCCATTTTTGAGAATGTCACCCTCTCCTGTACCAGGAAGGGAAAAACAACATTCATCACAGGAGATGCAGATGATACCAAGATGAGTCTGCATAAATGAAACCTTACTAAATAACCCTATCTTCCATTACTTTCCCCCATATATTTACTTTCCCACAGTTTACCACCCACAGAAGTCCAAACCCCTTTTACTTTGTCTTGTCACTTCTCCAGAACTTATCACCCTTTGTTAAGATGGTATATAAGCCCACGGCATTTCATTGTTTCTTTGGCTATTCACTTTATATGAAGGCCTACATGCATGTGAAAAAATTAAAATATTAACATCAAACAAAATTTGTATGCCTTTTCTCCTGTGAGTCTGTTGTCAGTCTAATTCGCAGGCCCCAGGCACAGAACCTAAGAGGAAAGTTTTCCTCCCCTACATAATTATTTGAGAACTTAATCCACTAGGCATTTGCTCAACAAGTTTTCTTTTAATGAGGAAGGAACAGTGGTGTAATAGAAAGAACTTTGACATTAGATAAGCCTGGATTGAAATCTTGAATCTACTGTTTAATGTATGACCTTGGGCAAGTTATTTAAACTCTGTGCCTCAATTTCTGCATCTATAAAACAAAGATGGTAAGACCCACTTAATGTCATTGTTATGAGAGTTAAATAAGATGAAATAGGTAAAATATTTTGATTTGTATCTCTGTTGTTAAAATAAAGATGGTTGAGAAGAGATAAGAGTTTAGGAAGCAGGATAGATAAAATGTGAAACTTGAGCTTTTCTCTCTTTCTCTCGTTGGAGCTAACGTAGAAATACATGGGGGCCCATTGGGTTAGCTGGCAGTTCTGTGCAAAGAACTTTGCAACTGAAAGAGGATATCGAGAAAAATCCAAGATCCCAAAGAGTATAAAAGAAAGCACAGAAGGGAAGTAACTGTTGTGGATATTGCCGAATGATTCACAGGAGGAAGGGAGAAGGAAGGAAAAGAGAATACCTACCTGAATATCAAGACGTAGCAAGAGCCTTTACTCAATAATTCTGCTTCGAGGGGCCTCTATTAAGGGCATAATCCAAAATACATAAAAACAATTGAGCACACAGATGGTCATCTCAACCTTATGAGATAGAGAAAAACTAAAAACAACATGAATGACCAAACATTGTAATTAACTTATAGTATTTTTATATGATGGAATATTACTTAACCATTATAAACAATGCAAATGAGTATATACATTATCAGCTCAATTACGTAAAAAAAAGTACACAGATGAAAAAAAGACTGGAAGGACATACAAAACAAAGTTATTACAAAGAATTAAAAGTACTTAACTTTGGGTGGTAGATTGTGAATGTTGAAATTCGATGTACTTCTTTTTAGTGTTGCCTATTTTGAAAATTTCTACCCTTAATCAGAGTCATTTTTATAACGCTCCCTCTTGAAAAAAACACCACCACCACAATAAAAGGTACTCAAAATCCATATGCAGGAAAAATATCTGTAGTGCAGGCATTCTTTGTTATTGATTAAAAGGAGATCTGATCACTTCAGGCTTCAGATTTGCAGGTGGCAAGATGGAACTTAAAGAGCCTGAGACCTGTGTTCCCTCCAGTGCGGGAGGGCCTCCTCTGACTCCACACGGAGAGGCCTGCACATTTTCGATAGTAAATTTAGATTCTCAACTGAAGCGTCAGAATTTTGTACTTAAAGCATGGAAGAGAGAACCCTGGTTAGACCTTGGGGGCTGTAGTTCCCAGTATTCCACATTACCATAAAAAGACCTCAATACGACTGTTGGAGAACATTTGATATTGAACAGGACCGTGTGCACATACTTGATCACAAGAGATTTAAATCTGATAACTCAATCAGATGACTTCTCACTCCCTGTTGCTGGCAAGAGTTTAACTGTGCTTCTCTACAGCAGGCGCTTTTGTCCTTCAGAGACCACAACTAGGAACGAATGACCGTGTTATGACTCAGACAGTGTATTTTCCTCCTGCTGCAAATAGGATTTTCCATGGGCCATTCCACAGGGACTTTTTTTTTTTAGAGTTCCATTGTTCCTCTAGCTCAGAATTTTAAATAACTATAGGGACTTCCCTGGTGGTGCAGTGGTTAAGAATCCGCCTGCCAGTGCAGGGGACACGGGTTCGAGCCCTGGTCCGGGAAGATCCCACATGCCGCAGAGCAACTAAGCCCGTGTGCCACAAATACTGAGCCCATGTGCCACAACCACTGAGCCCATATGCCACAACTACTGAAGCCCATGCGCCTAGAGCCCGTGCTCTGCAACAAGAGAAGCCATCGCAATGAGAAGCCCGTGCACCACAACGAAGAGTAGCCCCCGCTTGCCACAACTAGAGAAAGCCCGCGTGCAGCAACGAAGTCCCAAGGCAGCCAAAAATAAATAAATTAATTAAAAATAAATAAATAAATAAATATAGGCTCTGTGGCCCTCATCTGATTTGCAGGAAATATTTGAGCAAATTTAGGCCAAACTCAAGAATGGCAGGCTGATGCCAAAGTAGCAACAAAGCTTTCTTCGTTCTTGCCTCCTCAGGAGCTACCCATCTCTTTGTTTTTAGATTTTCTAGGTGAGTCAGTTAATGTACTGTGTCTCCTTGCTTATAGGCAAACATATTAGACTTTCTGACAGTTCTCACTGAAATCACTCTCTCTTGACCTTAAGTATTCCCCACCCTTTCTCTCTGAATGACTATGCCCGTATATGCATAGAAAATCTCTGGAAAGACTGATAAGAAATTGGCTTTCTCTGGGAAAAGGAGCTGGGAAGGCAGGGTGAAGGGTAAGACTATACTTACTTTCACTGTATATCCCTTTTTACTGTTTGGATTTACCATATGCGTGTATTTTTTTTTTAATTTTTGAATTTATTTATTTTTTTATATAGCAGTTTTTATTAGTTATCTATTTTATACATATTCCTATATACATGTCAATCCCAATCTCCCAATTCATCCTGCCCACCTCCCCGTCGCTTTCCCCACTTCGTGTCCATACGTTTGTTCTCTACATCTGTGTCTCAATTTCTGCCCTACAAACCAGTTCATCTGTACCATTTTTTTAGGTTCCACATACATGCGTTAATATACGATATTTGTTTTTCTTTCTGACTTACTTCACTCTGTATGACAATCTCTAGATCCATCCACATCTCTACAAATGACCCAATTTCGTTCCTTTTTATGGCTGAGTAATATTCCATTGCACATATGTACCACATCTTCTTTATCCATTCGTCTGTCGATGGGCATTTAGGTTGCTTCCATGACCTGGCTATTGTAAGTAGTGCTGCAATGAACATTGGGGTGCATGTGTCTTTTTGAGTTATGGTTTTCTCTGGGTATATGCCCAGGAGTGGGATTGCTGGGTCATATGGTAATTCTATTTTTAGTTTTTTAAGGAATCTCCATACTGTTCTCCATAGTGGCTGTATCAATTTATTCCCACCAACAGTGCAAGAGGCTTCCCTTTTCTCTACACCCTCTCCTGCATTTGTTGTTTGCAGATTTTCTGATGATGCCCATTCTAACTGGTGTGAGGTGATACCTCATTGTAGTTTTGATTTGCATTTCTCTAATAATTAGTGATGTTGAGCAGCTTTTCATGTGCTTCTTGGCCATCTGTATGTCTTCTTTGGAGAAATGTCTATTTAGGTCTTCTGCCCATTTTTGGATTGGGTTGTTTGTTTCTTTAATATTGAGCTGCATGGGCTATTTATATTTTTTGGAGATTAATCCTCCGTCTGTTGATTCGCTTGCAAATACTTTCTCCCATTCTGAGGGTTGTCTTTTCATCTTGTTTGTAGTTTCCTTTGCTTTGCAAAAGCTTTTAAGTTTTTTAGGTCCCATTTGTTTATTTTTGTTTTTATTTCCATTACTCTAGGAGGTGGATCAAAAAAGATCTTTCTGTGATTTATGTCAAAGAGTGTTCTTCCTATGTTTTCCTCTAAGAGTCTGGTCTTAGGTCTCTAATCCATTTTGAGTTTATTTTTGTTTATGGTGTTAGGGAGTGTTCTAATTTATTCTTTTACATGTAGCTGTCCAGTTTTCCCAGCACCACTTATTGAAGAGACTGTCTTTTCTCCATTGTATATCCTTGCCTCCTTTGTAATAGATTAGTTGACCACAGGTGTGTGGGTTTATCTCTGGGCTTTCTATCCTGTTCCATTTATCTATATTTATGTTTTTGTGCCAGTACCATATTGTCTTGATGACTGTAGCTTTGTAGTGTAGTCTGAAGTCAGGGAGTCTGACTCCTCCAGCTCCGTTTTTTTCCCTCAAGACTGCTTTGGCTATTTGGGGTCTTTTGTGTCTCCATACAAATTTTAAGATTTTTTGTTCTAGTTCTGTAAAAAACGCCACTGGTAATTTGATAGGGATTGCAATGAATCTGTAGATTGCTTTGGGTAGTATAGTCATTTTCACAATATTGATGCTTCCAATCCAAGAACATGGTATACTTTTCCATCTGTTTTTGTCATCTTTGATTTCTTTCATCAGTGTCTTATAGTTTTCTGAGTACACATCTTTTACCTCCTTAGGTAGGTTTATTCCTAGGTATTTTATTCTTTTTGTTGCAGTGGTGAATGGGATTGTTTCCTTAATTTATCTTTCTGGTCTTTCATTGCTAGTGTATAGGAATGCAAGAGATTTCTGTGCATTAATTTTTTTTTTTTTTTTGTGGTACACAGGCCTCCCACCGCCACGGCCTCTCCCACCGCGGAGCACAGGCTCCAGACATGCAGGCCCAGTGGCCATGGCTCACGGACCCAGCCGCTCCATGGCACGCGAGATCCTCCCGGACTGGGGCACGAACTCGCGCCCGCTGCATCGGCAGGCGGACCCCCAACCACTGTGCCACCAGGGAAGCCCTGTGCATTAATTTTGTATCCTACAACTTTACCAGTTTCATTGATTAGCTCTAGTAGTTTTCTGGTGGCACCTTAAGGATTCTCTATGTATAGTATCATGTCATCTGCAAACAGTGACAGTTTTACTTCTTCTTTTCCAATTTGTATTCCTTTTATTTCTTTTTCTTCTGATTGCCATGGCTAGGACTTCCAAAACTATGTTGAATAAGAGTGGTGAGAGTGGACATCCTTGTCTTCTTCCTGATCTTAGAGGAAATGCTTTCAGTTTTTCAACATTGAGAATGATGTTTGCTGTGGGTTTGTCATATATGGCTGTTATTATGTTGAGGTAGGTTCCCTCTATGTCCACTTTCGGGAGAGTTTTTATCATAAATTGGTGTTGAATTTTGTCAAAAGCTTTTTCTGCATCTATTGAGATGATCATATGGTTTTTATTCTTCAGTTTGTTAATATGGTGTATCACATTGATTGGTTTACCTATATTGAAGAATCCTTGCATCCCTGGGATAAATCCCACTTGATCATGGTGTATGATCCTTTGAATGTGTTGTTGGATTCTGTTTGCTAGTATTTTGTTGAGGATTTTTGCATCTATATTCATCAGTGATATTGGTCTGTAATTTTTTTTTTGGTAGTATCTTTGTCTGGTTTTGGTATCAGGGTGATGGTGGCCTCATAGAATGAGTTTGGGAGTGTTCCTTCCTCTGCAATTTTTTGGAAGAGTTTGAGAAGGATGGGTGTTAACTCTTCTCTAAATGTTTGATAGAATTCACCTGTGAAGCCATCTGTGCCTGGACTTTTCTTTGTTGGAAGATTTATAATCACAGTTTCAATTTCATTACTTGTGATTGGTCTGTTCATATTTTCTATTTCTTCCTGGCTCAGTCTTGGAAGGTATACCTTTCTAAGAATTTGTCCATTTCTTCCAGGTTGTCCATTTTATTGGCATAGAGTTGCTTGTAGTAGTCTCTTAGGATGCTTTGTATTTCTGTGGTGTCTGTTGTAACTTCTCCTTTTTCATTTCTAATTTTATTGATTTGAGTCCTTGCTGTCTTTTCCTTGATGAGTCAGGCTAAAGGTTTATCAATTTTGCTTATCTTCTCAAAGAACCATCTTTTAGTTTTATTGATCTTTGCTATTGTTTTCTTTGTTTCTATTTCATTTATTTCTGCTCTGATCTTTATGATTTCTTTCCTTCTACTAACTTTGGGTTTTGTTTGTTCTTCTTTCTCTAGTTCCTTTAGGTGTAAGTTTAGATTGTTTGAGATTTTTCTTGTTTATTGAGGTAGGCTATAAACTTCTCTCTTAGAACTGCTTTTGCTGCATCCCATAGGTTTTGGATCATCGTGTTTTCGTTGTAATTTGTCTCTAGGTATTTTTTGATTTTCTCTGATTTCTTCAGTGATCTCTTGGTTATTTAGTAATGTATGGTTTAGCCTCCATGTCTTTGTGTTTTTTACATTTTTTCCCTGTAATTGATTTCTAATCTCATAGCGTTGTGGTTGGAAAAGATGCTTGATATGATTTCAATTTTCTTAAATTTACCGAGGCTTGATTTGTGACCTAAGATGTGATGTATCCTGAAGAATGTTCCATGTGCACTTGAGAAGAAAGTGTTATCTGCTGTTTTGGGGTGGAATGTCCTATAAATATCAATTAAATCTATGTGGTCTATTGTGTCATTTAAAGCTTGTGTTTCCTTATTAATTTTCTGTTTGGATGATTTGTCCATTGGTGGAAGTGAGGTGTTAAAGTTCCCCACTATTATCGTGTTACTGTCGATTTCCTCTTTTATAGCTATTAGCAGTTGCCTTATGTATTGAGGTGCTCCTGTGTTGGGTGCATATATATTTATAATTGTTATATCTTTTTCTTGGATTGATCCCTTGATCATTATGTGGTGTCCTTCCTTGTCTCTTGTAACATTCTTTATTTTAAAGTCTATTTTATCTGATATGATTATTGCTACTACAGCTTTCTTTTGATTTCTGTTTCATGTGCATGTCTTTTTTTAAAAAAATTCATATAAAGTAAAAAAAAATAGAAATAAAGAGACAATTAGAAATCCTGCTTAAATGGACATTTATATCATGTTCTTGGTTGGGACAATTGTAAAATTGTTCAGTCCCCCACCTTATCTATAAATTTAGTGCAATTCCAATAAAAATCCTAGTGAGATTTTTTACAAGAATCTGGCAAATGAAAGTTAAAATATCTATGAATAAATAATCCCCTCAAACTAGCGAAGATAATTTGAGAAAGTGAAGGGAATTCACCTATCAAATATTAAGACATGGTATTGAGCCAACAAAACTTAAAAACAGTGTATTTCTGGTAAGGAAAGACAAAAAGACCGAGGGAAAAGAACAGAGTCAATATATAAGGCCAGGAATGTGCACGAGGGCTGAGTCACACAGAGGTGGTATAACAAATCATAGGGGAAAAGGAAGATTATTTAATGGATGATAGAAAAGTGGTTTGCTTCACAGAAGAAAAAATAAAAATTTGTCTCCACTATACACCATACACAAAAATAAATTCCAGTTGGATTAAAGGTGTGAAACATTTTTTAAAAACCTATTAAAAAGAGGAAAATTTCCTTAAAATTTCTTAAAAGAAGCCTCTCAATTTACAAGTGGATATATAAGTATGCCAAAATTAAGTAGTTTCATTCAAAGAAAACATAATGGCAACGTTAACACATAGGTAACTGACTGGGAAGAGATATTTACAATATTGAAAACCAATAAGGGGAAAAATAGCTACAGAGAACTTATGCAAACCTGTAAGAAAAATAAAGAAACAGGAATCAATAAAAGAAAATGGTCAAAGAATTTTCATAAAGAGATTCTCAACCTCACCAGTAATCAAATCCAAACTGAAAAAATAATGTTTTTTTTTATCCAATAAATTAAACAAGATTAGGAAGTTGGATAGAACCAAGTGATGGTGAGGATGTAAGGAAGGAAGAACCCAAATGTACAACTCATGGAGTGTTAATTGCTGTGGCCCTTTTGTAGGTCAATTTGGCAGTATTTAGTGAAGTGACAAAGTCCACATGCTATTATCTAGTAATTTCATTCCTAGATATACTCTAGAGAAAGTTTTTAATGGTTCACAAGGGAACTTCACAAGTAAGTGTTCATTGTAGTGTTGTTTGTAGTGGCAAAGTTGGAAGCAATTACTACTATGCAATAATAGAGAATACTAAACATTTCTCATCAGTTATAAAAATGCTAAATACATTGTAATAGTTAAGCAGTTATAAAAAAGCAAACAGGTGTCACTTTAAGAAAATGATACTTCTATAAAAGTCTAAATTTATACAACAAATAAAATGAGAATTTGTATTATTAAAAGATTCTTTTAATTTATATCAGGATAATGGAAAAACTTTTATTAGAAACCAGAATACCTGACTCCACTATTCAGGAGCTACTTGACTTCAGGCTAGAATCTAGCCTAGATACTTAATCTCTTCAAGCCTATTCCTTCATCTGTGAAGTTTTTTTTAACTGGATTTATAAAAACAGAATTTACACATAACTAAAAGGGAAATATGCTATATACAGAAAAATCTATTTCTGGATCAATTACTTTCAAGCAAGGTGGGAGGTAGAATATATATATTAAAACATTCTGGAGAATTTAAAGATAGGAATGAGAGTTAGCTATGGGAAGCCCCTATTTTCTCTTTAGAATAAACTCATTATTTCTCTCAGGAAGGAAATGGTCATAGTTTCAGGATAAGTGATATTTATTACAATACAAAGTAGCTCAAATATTAAAAAAAATTTCAATGTATTTTGTAATTTTAATCAGTCAAAGGGCGGAATGGAAATCTAACTTTGTAAATAGAATATGACTCAACAGTCAAAGGGAAGGACATCTATCTCCAAATCCATCAAAAAAATTGTTTTAGTTCATTCTTCTGCACTTGTTGGTCAGTTAAGCATTAGGTGCTTGATGGTATTGTTCAGATCTTATGCCTTTACTATTTTTTTTTTTTACATTTCCTATTGATTCCTGAGGAAGGGGGGTGTTAAAATTACCAACTATAATTATGGAATTGTCTATTTCTTCCCTCAATCTACCTATTTTTGCTTCGTGTATTTTGAAGCTCTGTTAATTAGAAGTGTATACACACTTATAATCGTCTTTTTGATATATTGACTATTTTATCATTATCAAACGTTGCTCTTTATCTCTGATAATTCTCTTTGTCTAGAAATCTACTTTATATAATATATAGCCACTCCAGCCTTCCTATGCTTATACTTTGTGTACAACTTTATCTATCCATTTAATTTCAACCTATCAGTGCTTTTATATTTAAATTGCATCACTGGTAGACAACATATAACTGAGTCTTACTTTTTAATACATCCTGACAATTCTTGCCTTTAATTAGATTGTTTAGTCCATTTACATTTAGAGTAACTATTGATGTGGATTAGGTCTATTTTATTATTTGTTTTGTCTGTCCCATCTGTTTTTTTGCTCCTTCATTATTCTTTTCTTGATTTCTTTGGGATTGCTTGAACAATTTTTAGAATTCCATTCTAACTGATTAACTTTAGCAAAACCTTTAGGGTTTCTGTGTGTGTGTGTGTGTGTGTGTGTGTGTGTGGTTGTCCTAGGGTTTACAATACACATCCTTTTCAGTGTTTTTAAAGTTAATATTGCACCACTTCACGTAAAATACAAGAACCCTACACTCCCCCTCTTATCTTTAACCTATAATTGTCATATGTATTTCATCTGCATGTATTATAAACTCCATTATATAACATTATAATTTTTGCTTTAAAGTTATTATGTGGAAAAAAGCCATTTATATTTACCTTTCTGGTGTTCTTCATTCCTTCCTGAACATTCAGGTTTCCATCTAGTGTTATTTCCCTTCTGTCTAAAGAACTTCGTTTAACATTTTTTGTAGTACAGGTCTGCTGATGATAAGCTCTCTTAGTTTTCTTTTAAATGAAAGTGTATTTATTTTGCCTTCATTCTTGAAGGATTTTTTTTTTTTTTTTTTTTTTATCGCAGTGCGCAGGCCTCTCACTGTTGCAGTCTCTCCTGTTGCAGAGCACAGGCTCCAGACGCGCAGGCTCAGTAGTTGTGGCTCACGGGCCTAGCCGCTCCGCAGCATGTGGGATCTTCCCGGACCGGGGCATGAACCCGTGTCCCCGACATTGGCAGGTGTATTCTTAACCACTGCACCACCAGGGAAGCCCTTGAAGGATATTTTTATTTCATTTCATCTTGAAAGATATTTCTAGATAGATAAAGAATTCTGGGTTGACTTTTTCTTTCTTTTCTTTTAGCACTTTAAAGATGTCATTTCACTTGATTCTGATGAGAAGTCAGTAGTACTTCAAATCTTTGTTCCCCTCATATAATAATATTTTCCCTGGCTACTTTCAAAACTTTCTCTTTGCTTTTGCTTTTCAGTAGTTTGACTCTGCTATACCTAGATGTGATTTTCATTATAGCCTGCACGGGCTTCAATGAGCTTCTTGAATCTGGCTATTTATGTCTTTCACCAAATTTGGGGACATTTTGGCCATATTCCTTCAAAAAAATTTTTTATGCCCCATTCTCTCTTTTCCTTCTAGAACCCTACATGTTAGATCTTTCAGTATTACCTTATAGGTCCTAGAGGTACTGTTCATTATTTCATTTTACAGTATTCTTCCTCTCTGATCTTCAGATTGAATAATTTCTATTGATCTAACTTCAAATTCACAGACAGTTTCTTCTGTTATTTCCACTCTGATCTTAAGGCTATCCAGTGAAAAATTTATTTCAGACATTATACTTTTCAGTACTAGAAGTTCCTTTCAGTTTTTAAAATCTCTTTACTTTTCTGAGATGTTCTAATTTTCATTCATTACAAGGGTGTTTTCTTTTAAGTCCTTGAGCATAGTTGTGAGATCCGCGTTAATATCCTTGTCTCGGGGCTTCCCGAGACAGTGAGAGGCCCACGTACCGCAAAAAAAAAAAAAAAAAAAAAATATCCTTGTCTCGAATTACAACTGATTCATCCTGGGCTAGTCACCATTGATTGGTTTTGGGGTTATATTTTCATACTTCATATGTCTAGTAGTTTTAGATATCATCCTGGACATAGTGAATGATGTACTGAGCATCTCTAGATGCTCAGTTCTGTTATGTTTCTCTAAAGAGCAGCAATGTTTTTGTTTTGGCATTCTGTTCACTTGGCTGAACTCAAACTCTAACTCAGTGCAGTGCTCTTGGCCTTATCTGGGCTGCCTGGCCACACCTTGCACATGTGTGGTTTAGGAATTAGCTAGAGATTTGGGCAGTTTCCACACAGACTTTAAGGCTCCCTCTCTGTGACTCTCTTCTTTCTGGGATTTCTCCTCCACTTTCCATTTTTGTTCTTTTAATTGCCTCTTCTTCATCTCTTTGGTGAGGCAAGGATTCCCACCCTAGGGTTATGGGAATGGCCTAATACATGACACCCAGCACTTGTCAGGTCAGACTGATGGCAGTTTACTAGTCACGCATACTCATAGCCTGGGGGAGGACACCAGACACCATTCAGGGACACATGAGGGTTACACCAGAGAACACAGTAAACAACCAGGTACTGAGGGAGGCAGATTTTGTAGTATCAAGGTAGTCCCTGGTTCCTGACGGGGGATGGGATTGGTTTCTTTGAATAATTCCACAGGCTTGCAGGGAAATGAAATCTGCCACTCAGGTACAAGCAGGAAATGTACCTGGTCCCCGAGACAAGAAAGGTTGTGTGGCTAGGGGATCTTAGGACCATGGGAGCAGATGGGGAAGGGAACTTGGTGTTAGGCTGTTCATAACATTCCTGATTCTACCAGATATCAAGGCAGTATATGATATTAATTCTAGGCCCTGTACCACACTGTGGTTGCCCTGGTCTCCAACCTCTGGCTCTTCGAGCCAGTATATCTGCAAGTTTCTAAGTTTAAGTCATCCTACAAAACTGGGCACTGCAGGCTAAAGACATAAAAATAGGAAACGCCTTAAGTGCCATTTCATTCTTCCAAGTATTGACTTCCCTCCAGAATTTGCCTTTTTTTGCTTGCTTTCCAGTGCCTTTTGGTATTTTTAAAATATTTTATCCAGAATTTATAGCTGTTATTTGTAGGAGGGTGAGGGGACCTATCTGGCTAGTACCAGAAGCAGAACTTTCAAAGTTCATTCTTAATCTTTGGCTGTAAGCAGTTTAACTAAATAGCTGAAGAAATACTAGATATGATTTATTGATTATAACAGGAGTTGGGTGGAGTCTTTGGAATGATAATATAAGAGAATATTAACTCATAGCCATAATTAATAACTGTAGGGCTCAAAAAATATTGTTACATAGAATACTTACATTTTGATTTAGTGCAAATTTTGATTCCACACAAATAATTCAGTCAAAGTTCTGTTGGACTCAGCACTCATCAGATAAAATCCAGAAAAAAATGTTTTTCATTTCATTTTTTTTTACATACTGTGAAAGTACATATGAAGGAAAAAAAGCAAAAGCTATTATTTGACAACATGGTCCCATTTTCTTCTTAAATATGCACCATCTTCCATAAACCATGATTGACTCCTACAAATTTTACTCTCTTTTTCTGCCTTGCTTCTACATTTATTGCTAATTTGATTTTATTTATACTTATGCCTGTAGGCATTTTCCTAACACTCTATATATGTGTTCTATATCCCTACAGAGACTATAAATGTCTCCTGGACATGGACCAAAGATTTGATTCGGTTTAAATCCATACACAGCACATACTTGCATATGTTGATTATTCTTTTTTCAGTGAATCTTATCAAGACTCGAATGGACAAATTGGGTTTTAAATTTCTTCAGAACTTTATATATGGTCATTTCCTTTGGTGATCCCAGAATCACTCACAAGCCTCAATAGCAGGTTATAAACATGCCTTAAACTTATTACAGCAAAGGAGAGAGAGCAAAACCAACGGGAAAAAGATGCATTGGGGAAGTCCAGAGAGGTCAGCACAGGCTTCCAATGTTCTTGGCCTGAAGCTGCAAGGAATTCTCTCTGTCTAGCAGCAAAACTACAGGCATGCATGGAATAGCTCTACCTGAGGAAGCCCATCTGAGTCTCAGGGTCCAAGGCTTTTATGGGGAGCTATTAATGTCCACACATTCTGCTATACAATCAGCTATGGCAACTGAGACTCAGGACCCCAACAATGAAACCAGGTGTACGTGTTGTGCAAAGCAACCTGACAAGCCAGTATGGCGTGTTCCATTTCTCCAGGTGTACACAACAAAATTGTCACTAACATAAAGAACATTCCACAAGCCAAATTCCCAGGGTTGGCCGGGTCAGTCATGGTTTCCTTGGAGACATGCAAGGAATAAGCAACCAGACCTGCTGCATTAACTCTTCCTCCCAAGGGTCTGTCCATCCTTGCTATCCCCTATTACCGACTCCCGTCTTACTAATAGAAGTGATACAAAGCTAGCTAAGTCCTGGCTTGCGGCAAAATATTTTTAAGACCACTGCACATCTAAATCATTTCTTCTAGTCTCTCTACCCTTCCCAACACATTCCCAGCCTCCAGTTTCTATGGCTGGCTGTTCTTTACAGACAAGCAGGCTACATCTAGGAAGCAATAGTTTATGCTGTTTGGAAGAGGAGGCCTAAAAAAAACCTACAGGGTTATGAACCTTGTATGATTTAAATCTGTATCTTTCCCAACAAACCTGCTCTGCTTCCTGGATCTTCTATTCTGCACAACATTGCCACCACCTCCTTATGGCCCCGCCCCCTAAAAACAGTCACTAAACCCAGTTGATATTACCTCCTGGAAATTTCCTGAATCTATCTGCTTCCTTCCACATACCCTCATTTCCCTGTTACTCCCTCCTGGCTTCTCCTTCCCGCTCCCCACCCAAGCCATTATTCATTACAGCAGAGTTGTCACTCCCATTCTTACCTAGAAAGCAACCCACCACACACCGAAGAATAATTTCTGAAAAGATGCCTTATATGAGGTATTGTAACCACTCAGGTCACTATGTTCAATTGTTTTCCTGTCTGTTTCCCGTGTGTTTCCACTAATATCAATTTTATTAAAAAATAAATTCCTATCCTAAATTGAAAACTATGTTCAGTGGAATGGAATCAATTTCTTGGAGTTCTTTGAGCCACGCAACAGAAATAATAATAGCTGCTTCCTGTACCTCATCCTCCCTTTGCCTTATGACATCTGGGCTCTTCTCCCAATCTTTTTCCTTCCTCAACTGCTATGTTCAGATTCCTCTTCATTAGATACTTCGGCTAAATTTCAATCCTATAGAGAAGACCACAGCTCACTAAGAGACATCAGGGAAGGACTCCTTCTGGGGTGGACACAGTTCGCAGTTCCCTTCTGAGGTTGTAGGTACAAGTTATAGATGGCATGAACACAGAACATTAGCCTGAATGTGAATTTTTAAAACACTTAACTCATAAAAATGATAAGAGGTATTCCATCTTATCCTAAGGTATTCAAGCTAGATCACACAAAAATTTAGAAAGCTCTTAACAAGTTGAGGGCTATACTGAATGAGAAAAAAGCTACACATAACTTCTCCTAAAATGCTAAAAAACTTCACAAAAAAATGTATTTCTGAGCCAAAACTGCCTAGATCAGTTTCTAAAGTGTGACGTCTTCAAAAGCTTCAAGATTAACAATGTGATATTTATTAATTTTATTTTTGTGTAACAATATATTTGCAATTAGAATGCTAGTATGTAAAGTATAGACATTACTAGCAGTAGTAGCAGAAAAATTCTCAAAAAAGTGAACTAAATCTAAATATTGAGTGTATTTACTCATGTGCTCCTTTCCCAGTGGGTAGTATTCATATGCATTTTGTTATTGCAGAATGTACGGAAAGCTTTTTGCTTTTTTTATATTAAAAATAAAGTTTAAATTTTGTTAAAGCAATACGTGTATCAAAAAAATCAAATGTGCAAAATGATATTTGTGAAAACTAAGTCTCCCTCCAACTCCAGATCCCCAGGCTCTAAATCAGAGGCAACTGCTACCATAGATAACACTGGACTATTCTTCCAGAGATATTTTACCTGAAGAGTAAAAGTTAGGCATATTCTGAAGCTAACATCAAGGAACTATATTCAATATCCTGTGATAAACCATAATGGAAAAGAATATGAAAAAGAATGTATATATATGTATAACTGAATCACTGTGTTGTACAGCAGAAATCAACACAACATTGTAAATGAACTATATGTCAATAAAATAAATTAAAAAAAATAAAACTAACATCATGTAAGGAAGTCACGAGGCTCTTTTGCAATTATTTTTGAATCAACATGCCACTCTCCAAAGATTATGTTAGATAGGCTATTAGTCCAACCCTGTATTACAACTGTATTTTTTGTTATGCATAAAGGAGTAACAAATAGTTTCTGTAGATATAATTTAAATATCATGGTCCCTAAACTTTAATTCTGTTGTACCACCACCGTTAATGGCTGAAGTAATCATTCCTTTCTCTGTTTCTTCTATTTTCCCATAACAGTAAGCTTTTTAGCCTCTAATACTTTCCATAGAAATTGTTCCCCATATCTTTTATATCTTTGTTTTTTTAATCTCTCTAATTCTAGTACTTACTTTCAGCAGGTAACAGAAGAAAGTATTTCTACTGTCACTTTCAGGCATTTCTTCAAAGTCGTCTCCCTGAAGATGTCATTTCTGTGACCAAAGGGTATTATGCTAAAAGATCTGGAATGTATACCACAGTTAGAACAAGCAAAAGATGCCACACCGTGGCTGCAGACAGATAATGAAGAACACAACCTGTTATCTCAAGCAGAAAACAATTGAGGGCAGTCTAGAAAACAAAAGAAAATGAGATAAATTATTTGTTAAATATTTCTAAAATGTGGGTCTTTTATTTTATAGAACCAGCACATTTCAAATTACTTGTAGGGGCTTCGCTGGTGGCACAGTGGTCAAGAATCCTCCTGCCAATGCAGGGGACACGGGTTTGAGCCCTGGTCTGGGAAGATCCCACATGCGGTGGAGCAACTAAGCCCGTGCACCACAACTACTGAGCCTGCGTTCTGAAGTCCACGAGCCACAGCTACTGAAGCCCGTGCGCCTAGAGCCCAAGCTCTGCAACAAGAGAAGCCACCGCAATGAGAAGCCCGCGCACCGCAACGAAGAGCAGCCCCGCTCGCCGCAACTAGAGAAAGCCTGCGCGCAGCAACGAAGACCCAATGCAGCCAAAAATAAATAAAATAAATAAATTTATAAAATTACTTGTAGCAAAATAAGGTTTTAACACAATTTTGCAGAAAGATATATTGAATAAAGCTAGATATACTGGTTCCCATAGATAAGAGTCAGAGAACTCTAATTTACGGAAATAAATTAGATAAACAATTTTTTAAAATTTACCCTCAGAAGCTAAATCAATATTCACCAAAGTGCTGGATTAAATTAACCTTACCAAGAGCAATTAATGTAACAACAGCTCCAATAAAGCCTCATTAAGTAATCAATTAGAATCATTACAAGGAACAAAAGATTCAGCAAAAAGCTCCTGGCCAGTAGCATGAGTTTTATTTTTAAAAGGCCATTCTTATTTTAACTAGAGCTGAAGGCATAAGGCATTTGCCCTTGAAAATAAATGTCTAAAGGATACATGATTTCTAGTACTTTTGATTTTATGATTATTTTGGAAATTATTGTTCAGGAAATTTTGATTTTCCTTTAGAGGTAATTTTGTCAAATTTGCTGCAAGACTTCTCAGAAAAAGTAATTTTATAATATCCCAAGTTTTTGTTTTTTCTATGGGTACTTTTCTCCTTTCTAATGATTATCAGCTAAGATTAACTAATATTTGTTTTACTCTTAAATTTTTTAGTGTACCCTTATTTCATGAATTGCTGTGTGACCCTGGACAAGTTACTTAACTTCTCTGGGTCCCCATATTATCACCTGTAAAAAAAAAAAATTGGTCTAGAGGTGCGTTATAATAGGGATTCTCAACCTCTTCCCCATCCTTCCCTACAGACATGATGGTTACGATGAATTAACATCAGCAGCAGTGGCTCATACAGCTACTCAGTGAGGCTGCCTGTTGCCTGCTCTCTCTTCCTTTGAGGGAAATCACTGAACTAAGATTAGTTTTAGCTATACAAAGTCTGAGTCTATAGTGATCAGAAGATTAAAAATGACCATCTGAAATTGTGCAACCTTCAGATGAAGTTTTTTCTTTGCTTTTCTCTTTTTTTAAAAATAAATTTATTTATTTATTTATTTGGCTGCGGTGGGTCTTCGTTGCCGCACGCGGGCTTTCTGTAGTTGCAGCGAGTGGGGGCTACTCTTCGTTGTGCTGCATGGGCTTCTCATTGTGGTGGCTTCTCTTGTTGTGAAGCACGGGCTCTAGGCGCGCGGGCTTCAGTAGTTGTGGCGTGCAGGCTCAGTAGCTGTGGCTCGCGGGCTCTAGAGTGCAGGCTCAGTAGTTGTGGCCCACGGGCTTAGTTGCTCCGCGGCATGTGGGGTCTTCCCGGACCAGGGCTTGAACCCGTGTCCCCTGCATTGGCAGGCGGATTCTTAACCACCGCGCCATCAGGGAAGCCCCTTCTTTGCTTTTCCTTCATCCAACCTCTATTTATTCAGCACTGTGCAGGGCTCTGATACAACAGACACAGTTGTTGAATAAAATTATCTTTTTGAGGTTCTTAGTAAAAAAAAAAACAACACATAATTTAAAGAGGATGAAGTCTATGCTAACATGGCTTTCAACACCTTCCCTCTTTACCACCCTTCCCTGTCCCTTTGATGAAATTAATAGGAAAATCTCTACAACAAATTAAGAGTAGCATATGACAGGCATTGTACCAAGCTTTAATCTCAAACTTGCAAAGGTAAGAGGTCAAAGCTTCAGTTTACATGTTTTGGCTACTCCAAGATTCTAGGCTATTGTTGGGTTTATTGATTATCTACAAAAACATTTTAAGGTAAGGTAGCTCACTAAGATAAAGGGGTATCGACAAGGACAGAATGTGCTGGCATCTCTTTTATCACACTTATGGATCAAGCTATTACATTATTTGTACAGGATAAACTATTTACACCTACAATATCAACCATTTAATTTTAGATTTATTGTTTCACCAGCAAAATTAGACTAGATTTTCAATTTTGAACATTAGTATAAATCTCTCTTCCTTAAATTTTAAACCCTTTCCCCTTCTTTTAGGAAACATAATTGCATAATTCAAACTCCTTTAATACTGTGACCTAGTTCCTCCTCTTGATGTTATAAACGGCTCATGTAACTATGGTAACCATCCAGGGAAAATTGAATGTTTTTCTGGTCAGCAATATGCAAAGTATACCATACGTGTTATTTTTCTCTCTGGGATAACCAAAGTGGATAATACGTGTTTGCTCTTCTTCTTGGTTATGGGAATGACATTTTATCATACTGAAAATTCTATGACTATAGACCCAGTCATTCACAGTACCTTCATTAAAAGGTTTAGGATCCTCTTTTGCTGTTAGTGGTCATTCTAATTGCTGCACAGTACTATAACCCATAGATTGATTGTATACACCCATCTGCGCTGCCTACCTCATAAACTAAATGTACAGGCTAACAGTACCCATATTAGCAATATTCCATCTCGAGAATCTGGTATTTTCTTAACTTTGTCCTTTAGTCCTAGACAAAGTGTTTCCTTAAAACAAAAAACTAAATGGAATCATCTTGGGAGTATACTTAGATACCAAGAAGACCTAGTTCCAGTCTTTAGTGATTTTATATGTCTTCTTTTTTATTTTTTTTCTACAATTAAGGTGTACTACTTATGCAATAAAGCAATCAAAAATGCTTTAAAACTGAGCTCAGTGGAGATGTAGACTGTTAGTATTTGTGGTTATTGTTGTCGCCTATTGTACTAATGAATTGATTTAAAGTTTCAGGTTTTTTCAGCACAATTTAAAATGCTTGGACCTTCTAGAACAAATTACACTCTAAAGCAAATGTCTAGATTTTTAAAGGATTTATTTATTTGCATTAGGTACAATTACATTTCTACAGTGGGCTATCAGTTGGTGACCTTTCAATATGAGGATTTTGTTTAAAGTGATTTTCTTGAATTTCCCTACATTTTGAACAGTGCTTTTTAACAATCCAAATACCTTCCTTAGAAAAAACATTGCTATCTGCTTCCCTGAATTAAACAGGGAATTAACTACCTTTTACTAGTTTAGAAAAGACCTCATTAACCAGATGCAGTGTGGAATTTGTTCAGATCCTGTTGAACAAACCAAGTGTAAAATAATATTAATGAGACAATAGGGAAATTTCAATTGTCTGGATATTAAATGACAGTAAGATAATTTTTGGATGGGATAATGGTATTGTGGATGTTTTGAAAAAGTTCTCTCTTATCCGTTCACATTTAAAGTACAGAGAAAATGACAATAATCCATCAAGGATAAGGGAGTGAGATATTAAGGACCATATATTGATAAATGTTCAAGCTGGGTGAATGGTATATTAGGCTTTATTGTACTATTACCTCTACTTTTGTGTGTGCTTGAAATTTTCCACAAGAAAGTTTTAAAAAATATTAAAAAGAAAAAAAGGACTTCATATTTAATTGTCCTGACTCAAGCAGTAGCTGAATCTTCTCAGGAGGTATCTCTAGGAAACCTTCAGAACTACTTGCTAGTTTGTTTTCCATCAGAGTTTGAAGTGGTCCCCCCTCCCTTTACAGTATAAATAAGGGCCTACCAGAGATCTCTTAAACATTTCTACCAGGGATGTCTCACAGTAACTGATTTAGAAATTAAAGTTAACCTCAGATAGCTCTACTAATTTGGGGGTGTAGGTTACTTATCTTTTTTAGGGTTACTTCAGAAAATATACTTAAGAGCAAATAAGATGCCTTTTTCTTTATTCATACAATTAAATGTCACCAATTAACTTCTATATTGTGGAGAATTGGGGACTTTTAAATATTGCATTTAGCAGGGTACAGGAACCCCATTTCAAAAGGCCCCAAATTTCCAGTTAAGCGATTACTAAAAAGAAAAGGACATGATAAATAACCGAAGTCAAAGGGCTGAGTTTGGGGAGTACAGTGATTTTTTTTTTTTTTACTCTCTTCACACAATCTGCTTTCACAAGTACTGCAGGAGTAAGTCTTTGATTAACTTTTATAAATTAATATAGCAATAAAAGCACATGTCTGACAATTCATATACACACATAGATTACCATATGAGAGTGTTCTTTATAGGTTTAGATCAACACAAGCTGCAAAATCATTATTTAGACTTTTTGCTTCCTTTCAGCCTGTTCAACAGAATTATGAAAGGTCAAAATAATGCTCTAAAAGGTCTTCATTTCCATACTCATCCTTCCTTCTTCATCCGGCTCATGGTTCCTGGAAGGAGTGCTCTAGGTATTATAAATCATTGCGTTTTCTCACTTCTAGTTTCTAACCATGTGTTATATCTGCCTGCAGATCACTTCTCAGGCTGAATAAAATCCATATGTGCGTTCTGTGTCTAATCTGAATCAGTAAATAATAAGGCATCTTGCATTATTTTAGGCCTTCAATAAAAACTAGCTGATTTAAATCTATGAGTAAACAAAAATAGTAGGGTTTAAGTAAAATGTGATTAAAATTCAATTCTTAACAGTGACTTTTTTGACAAGATCTGGCTGCTTAATCTGATTTAAAGAATGACAAGAAAATCCCTAGACGGTTCTCAGAAATACAAGACACTGGATTGCCTGGGTTGACTTAATAATATTCAAGTGGTCAAAACCTCCAAGTGTCACAGGATAATAATACAAGACAATCTTTGAGTCCTGAGCAATATTATCTCGTTCCCAAGACTCAAATTTCCAATAGTGCTTTGTTTCGGTTTGAAATTTAAAATATCCTCTAGATCAAGGTCTAGATTTCTCTTTCCCTGTCAGTGGTTACGTACTATTAACAGCTGTTTCAAAACTGCCCTAAATAGGTCATCATACAGGTGCCCCACCGCTGCAAACCAACTGGATATAAGAAGAAATCCCAATTTATCGCCCCCTCACGTTTTCTTTTTAACTCAAATGTACTACTCACAATAGTGCTTGTTTAGATAGGCATTCCGTTAAAATTCTCCGCGTATTCGTTCTCTTTACACCCATTTCTTTGAAAAATACACGCTGTTATATACACTGAGTCCATCTGGAATTAAAATCAACTCCTCTGCTTGGCATTTCATTTAACCCCAGATAGGAATTAAACCCTGTCGGCCGGTCACGTAGATGAGGACGTGGGCCTGATTTCGGATTCGGTCTGTCCTCGCGTCTCCATCACCCCTGGACCCCGGCCCCCAGTGGTTTTCAGTCTTACGTAGATGTTAAGGTGGTGGTGCCCCTCACGCCGCCAGGAAGCCCTTGCCTACGTTTAATGTTTAAACGTTCTGATCCCCAGGGGGAAAACTTTTTTTTTTTTTTTTAAAAGGTTGTCTGTCGGACAAACAGGTATGGGGCAGAGTGAGCCTGAACTAAACGCGATTCCGCAGGAGCCCTAGGGTGGACAAAACCTGCACGTCCTGGTGCGGCGGGAGACCCCCGCGTCTGCGGAAGGGCGGGAGCTCGCAGAAGCCAGGAGGGAGATTCAAAAAGCGGACGGACTAAGGGAGAAAGAAACGCAGGGGGCCGCGAGGGCACCGCCTACCTCGGCGATCAGCCCCGGTGCTCCGGGAGCCCGAAGGCCGCGGCTGGAGGAAGACACAGCCAGAGGGCGGTGCCGGCCCGGCGGGCACACAGCCGCCGCGCATGCCCGGAGCCGCGCTCGCCTCAAGCCCGCCGCGTAGTCCCCGCTGGACTCCCTCCGGGTCGCTGCGTAAGGTGGCCGCCTGCTGCTCCTTTTAAGGCTCGCGAGGGGCCGCGCTACATCCATCTGATGGGGAAGAAGTCGGTAACACCGGGCCAAGGGAGCTGGGCCAAGCCTCCCCCTCCCTGTGGGAAGGACGGAAGGAAGGGGTCAACCACCTGCCCTCTCAAGTCCCATTCAGACATTGAGCAAAGAGGCGGACCCGACAGTGCTTCCCCTTTAAGAGGGGGCGGGGCGCAGCCTACAGTTTGGCCGCTCTCCGCACCCTCCCCCCGGGCCAAGAGTTGACAGACCAATCGCCCGGGTGGCGGAGGGAAGGCGGGAGAATGCGAACCCTTCGGCTGGGCGGTAGGGGCGGGCCCCCGGCCTTATTAGGAGGGAGTCCTGCGCAGGCGCAGAGGCGGCCGCAGCCTGAGGGGCGGGGGCGGTCCAGCGAGAGACTCTCCGTCAGGCACTGAGGGTGATTGGGAGGAAAGAGGCCAGCGAGAGGCTTGTCATGGGGATCCGAGGTACGAGACGGCATTGGTAGCATCTGGTGACTCCGAGGGGGACAGGAAGTGTCAACGCCCGGGACCCCGGCGCCAGCTCCGCTGGGGGGATCCCCGCTGCTCTAGTCCTGAGGAGGGAGGGGGAAAAGGAGGGAGCCCCGATCTCGCCCCGCCCCTGGGCTTGTTACCGCGGGGGCGGGGAGTGAGGGCTTCTTTTGCGGGGAGTAGAGATCGGGGGACTCGGCTGTGCCCTCTCGAGCGGCTGCCGGTGTCCCCGCGGCGCCGGGCTGACGAGCAGAGGAGCCGCGGCGGCCGTGGCTGTTGCATGTGTGGCTGCTGGATGCGGAGGCGGCGGCGGCGGCGGCGGCGAGGAGCAGCAGCGGCGGCAGGATGTTAGGGCAGCAGCAACAGCAACTCTACTCGTCGGCCGCGCTCCTGACCGGGGAGCGGAGCCGGCTCCTTACCTGCTATGTGCAGGACTACCTCGAGTGCGTGGAGTCGTTGCCCCACGACATGCAGAGGAACGTGTCCGTGCTGCGAGAGCTGGACAACAAATATCAAGGTAGGGGCCGCGGGGCTGCCGGTGAGTCCTCCCCCACTCGGGTCCGCTGGCCGCCGGGCACGGTCGCTCGGAGCCTGCCCGGGGAAGTGCCACTTTCCATTTCTCCTGTGACAGTCTCCCCGACTGCACAGAGGGGGTCTGGTGTGTGGGACGGGGGAACGGGACTGGAGACCGGGTTCGCGGCCCTCCCTTTCCCCGCTGCGGTCGGCGAGGACTTCTCGGGGGTCTCAAGGGTGAGGGTGGTGGCCGTTTGTCAGCCCCCGCTGCAGACCCAGCGGCTGCAGCTGGTGTGGCGAGGAATCAGCCATTTTAAGAAGCATTTGTTCCGGCCCTCGCCTGCTCGGTGTCGCAGACCCTCCTGCCCCGGCCGGGAGCGTGCAGCCGGGCGGGGACTGTGGGGAGTGAGCGGCCGGCCGCGGCCGGACTCCCGCTGGCCTCCGGGGCCTGGCTTTCCCCACCCCCCCTCGGGCTCCCACCCCCTGAGAGCAGATGCATTGGAACGTGCAGGGGGGAGGGGGCGCGAGAGGGCTGCGAAGGCGGCCTCCGGGGAGGTCCCTCCCTCGGCTCTCCGGCTCCCGGCTCGGGAATAGAGGAGGCTTTCCTTCTCCCACCCCAGGGAAAGTTCTGGGCCACAGCTTTTCACAGCTCTTTCAGCCAAATGGTTAAAAGGCTAGGGGTCCCCGCGGGGGAAGGGAGAGGGGTGTGTGTGGCGGGGTGGACCCCCCGCCCGCCCTGGGGGCGGGGCCTGCGGTCGTGACGAAGGACATAGGCGGGGCGCGGGCGCGCGCGCTGCCTCCCGTCTGGAAAATGGCTGGTTGCACGAAGGCTTGGGCGACACTGGCTGTTCGGGAGGGGACAGTGCGGGACATTAGCTCGTCCTGAGCGGAGTCAGTGTTGGGATTTGGGACATGTTTGTTTGATTTTTCTACTTTTTCCCAATCACTCAATCACGACAAAGACACAGCTACTGTGATCGTCGCTGGCCTCTGCACCGCGTAGGTTCCGGGCCTTGCGTCACTTCCGGGCCCCTGGAGGATGTGGGTTAGTTGACTGGGCAACCGCCTGGCGTCTCTTAACCCCTGGATCCCTACTTCGCCAAGTTTAAGTACGGAGGCAAAAGCCACCCTTTGTGGTCAGACCCAAGGAGCTAGGGTTGATTCCCTGGAATCAGCTTTTTTACAGAGAGTACATTTACTATTTACCATTGGTGGCCCTTTCGCCTGTAACTACAAGGGGAGGAGTTTAAATGGGGAGCCGTTTGGTTTAATAACCCTGAATCAAGGAACAGACCTTAGACATAATGTGGAATCAGCCATACGGACTTTAAAAAGATAGCTTCTTGGACCCATTCTCTGTTTTTCGACACGTCGCTAGTTTTATGATTTAGTGTCTAAGGAAAGCATTTCTGGGGTGATATTTTCGGGCCTGTAGCCTGATAGAACATTTAAGTGTCTCTGTTTTTTCACCTATAATTTATTTCTGCCTTTTGAACCCATATGACTGACAGGACTGATCTCTGTTGGGGGGAAGCGAATTAATACGATTACTTACTGTGTGTCAATTGCTGCACCACGTCCAGAACATTATTTAATCTTCACAACTCAATGCAGTAAAAATTCATTTTGCAGACAAATTAAAATTTACAAGGAGTTTAAGTAACTTGTCCAATTAAGTGGGGAATGTTTGACTCCACAGCCTGGCTGCTGCAGGTGCACATGCTCGTTTTTAAATTATTTAAATCTTTTTTTGTTTGTTTTTTTAAATAAAAGCTCTCCAAAGGTATTTTCTATAGATATGGAGCACATACCTGAATTGTAACCTTAAAATATTATATATTGTACATGTGTGCTTAAAAATTGTATGTTGAACATTTTTAGTTTTTCAAATAATCATAACTGAAGTTTGTAAAGCTTGCAGGCTTTTACATTTCTTTAAAGACATGTTTGCCTTCACGAAAGTTAAGCTATTTTTTTTTTCATTTGAATTGCTGGGGGGGCAATTTTTTCCAGGGAAATCTGCCATCTTGACCATCTAAAGTTGACAGAAGTAGCTTTGGTAACATGAGAAACAGTATTAGGCCTTGAAAGATCGAGAGATTTAAAAAAATTTTAGCCCCATTAAAATTGTAGTTCTTTTGAAGAGTAATACAAAAACAGTGATCTAGTTTTTACTCTGCACATGCTTACTAAGCTCAACTTTCAGTTTTCTATTAGCTTTATATACTTGTGTGTTCTTGGTTTTTCATGTTTTTTGTTTCTTTGCTAGTTCTTAAGTATTTCCTGGTTTTAGATTTAATACCTACAGCAAAATTCGATGTTATAAATTATATAGGTAGTCAAAGAAATTTCTCTCCTACCTATTTGAGACACTTTCAGAAGTTACTGAAGAACCTCAAAAGTAGCCTTAAAAACAGAGAGAAATGAAGAAAACAATTTCACAATTGAATGAAGTATTTATTATGGGGTATGGTTATTAGAGAACGTCAATTTCTGTTCCAGTATTCTTGTTCCAGTATTTCTCGTTCATAGTTCAAAGGTAAATAACCTTTGAACTAAAATTTCGTGCTTAATTTTAAGTGCCTTCCATGCAGCTGAGTAGAAAGTGCTTAAAGAGCAGAGCCAGACTGACAGATAATGGCAGAGTTCAAAGTCTGGGGTTGATACCTGTTGAGCTGAATTTTCTTCACATATAAAAGTGGTGGCTTCCTCATGGGATTGCTGTGGGGATTACTGAGAAAGTCACATGGAAGAGGCTCAGTAAGTGTTATTTCACCGGGTAATTAAGGTGTCTTAAAAATGTGAATTTTTACTTCATGTATAATATCAATGTGCTGCTATTAAATAATATATTTAGCTTCTAATTCCTGATTATTCGATACAGAGTGTTTGGAATAAGTTTTGCTTTTATTAATTAATTAATTAATTAATTAATTTATCGCTGTGTTGGGTCTTTGTTTCTGTGCGAGGGCTTTCTCTAGTTGTGGCAAGCGGGGGCCACTCACTATCGCGGCCTCCCTTGTTGCGGAGCATAGGCTCCAGACGCGCAGGCTCAGTAGTTGTGGCTCATGGGCCCAGTTGCTCCGCGGCATGTGGGATCTTCCCAGACCAGGGCACGAACCCGCGTCCCTTGCATTGGCAGGCAGACTCCCAACCACTGCACCACCAGGGAAGCCCTGCTTTTATTTTTTAAACCTCACATTTTGTGTGTTTGAGGGGAAAATATATAATTTCCTTATTTTTCCTGGAGGAAAATTGGATTCTTAAGAAATCCACTTACATACCTAGCTGGGGAAATGGGCTAGATGTGAACATTGTTTAAAAATATGCTCTGCAGGTATGAGTACCCTCAAATGTGTGGGAGCACATTGTCATGAATCCCGGGTTAAATAGTTGTCCGTCAAGTGTGAGTACCTACACTCTCCAGGGCGACGGGAATTCACAAGTTGTGTTGAATACTTGCTCTATGTTACCTTACTCACAGACACCCCCAGTGTATGTATTTGGTCGTCTAACATTTCTGTTGTCGTTAGAGCAGTGATATTAGAAGATAGAACAGTGATATGGCATCGGGTGTGATAAATTCCAGTTAATTTTTGTTTCTCCACCTTTACTAAGACAGAACTCTTTCAGATAGCATTGTATCTCATAAGGATGAGAAACAGAACAGATTTGAATAAGACATCTATGTAAATTTTGGTGACATCTGGAACTATATTTTCAGATATTTGTATACTTTCTAATGACTCGGCCATTTTTAATTGATGTAAGTGGGTCCTCATGCTATACAATATCTAAATCAGCAGTTCAAAAGGCTGAGAACCAACGGCTGAGTTATCTACAAAAGCACAGTGATCCAATGCCAACTTTACTATAATTTTGTTAGTAGCTTAGTCAATTGATGCCAGAACCTGAACCTAAACCTGCTCCGGAAATAGTTTGATTTTCAGACTCTCCCATGTGATGAAATAAAAGAGCCATTCAGGCTAATATGATGGGAAGCTAAGAGTTACTTGTGTCTGCTTTGTTAAGAACGTCCAGGGGATGATATGAAAGTCAAGGTATAGCGTCTCTCTAGAGTTCTGTGGCAAGTCATCGATTGAACCATAAACCCTGTAAACACAGTTGGACAGTAATCTAGAGTAGTCCTGGAACCTTTTTAAGTTTTACGGCTGGAGTCCAGCCTGGAAATTTTATATACAGGGTAGTTTTGAGGTTTACCTGAAGTATAGGTGATACGGCACTGGGTGAACTCTAAAGTGGCACAGAGTGTTTCTGCCCAAGTAAAGACTTTTGATTAATCATTAGCCACACATCTCTTATCCTTTCTAATATAGATTAATGAGTATTAAGAGAGTTTTGTGTTCATTCTTTTTATTAGTTTATCTCTGTACTTTCATGTTGGATAATATGTGGTCTTTGTAAGGGAAATGAAATGTTTCTCATGTATTCATACTATGGAGGAGTTTGGTTTTATGGTTTGAGTTCATTCTAACTGTACCAATTCTGTGAAAAATAACTAACTTGAAAAATGTTATATGTGCTACCATATATTTTCTTTTCCTCTTTTAGAAACATTAAAGGAAATTGATGATGTCTATGAAAAATATAAGAAAGAAGATGATTCAAACCAGAAAAAACGCCTCCAGCAGCATCTCCAGAGAGCATTAATCAATAGTCAAGAATTGGGAGATGAAAAAATTCAGATTGTCACACAGATGCTCGAATTGGTGGAAAATCGGGCAAGGCAAATGGAGCTACATTCACAGTGTTTTCAAGATCCTGCTGAAAGTGAGCGAGCCTCAGATAAAGCAAAGATGGATTCCAGCCAACCAGAACGATCTTCGAGAAGACCCCGCCGACAGCGAACCAGTGAAAGCCGTGATCTGTGTCACATGACGAATGGGATTGAAGACTGTGATGATCAGCCACCTAAAGAAAAGAAATCCAAGTCAGCCAAGAAAAAGAAACGTTCCAAGGCCAAGCAGGAAAGGGAAGCTTCGCCTGTTGAGTTTGCAATAGATCCCAACGAACCTACATATTGTTTATGTAACCAAGTGTCTTATGGGGAAATGATCGGATGTGACAATGAACAGTGTCCAATTGAATGGTTTCACTTTTCATGTGTTTCACTTACCTATAAACCAAAGGGGAAATGGTATTGCCCAAAGTGCAGGGGAGATAATGAGAAAACGATGGACAAAAGTACTGAAAAGACAAAGAAGGAGAGAAGATCGAGGTAGTAAAGGCCATCTGCATTTTAAAGGGTTATTTGTCTTTTATATAATTCTTTCAGAATTTACTTTCAGAAAATGTTTTAGGGTAAATGCATAAGACTATGCAATAATTTTTAATCATTAGTATTAATGGTGTATTAAAAGTTGTTGTACTTTGTCTGTGACCTTAATTTTCTGCACTGAATTACCAAATATTTTAAGCCAGGTAAACTTCAGATCACCTGATGAAAGGAGCAGGGAGTAGGGAAGGGTGGTGTGAACATAATAACTTCACAAACCATGCCTATTTCCTTTTCACTGAAAATGCAATGCTAATTTTGGGGTAAACACCAAAGTTTTGCTAGCATTTTAGTCTATGTGCTTAAAAAAATTTAGATATAGTTGGAGTTCTCTGTAAGCATTCAGATTATCTTGGATAATTTAAAATATGAACACTATACCATTCAGAGCTTCTCTCTTCTTGGCCCCATTTATACATACACTTGGTCATCTCTAGTCTTCCAAGAATTTAAGGAACTAGAGATAAGAATAATTTGGGATTCCATGTGGAATAATGTGCTCTTATTAGAGTATTTGCTGCTCTATTTTCCATAGTAGCATTTTGATACACTGTCAGTAGCCCATTTATAAATACCTTGCTGCTGCTTCATAGCTGCATTCAGTCTAGTGCTTAATAAGGGAGTTGTTTTGTTTTAATTGGGACAGGTAGGGACAGTTAGGATACCAAAAATGCTGCCATTGGCTTATATTGGCAAAATTTGGGTTGTGCAGTATCATGGTTCAAGGTTGAGCAATTTTAAAAAGACATTTAATAATATTTTTCATGTTGACCCATGGCTGGGATGCCTAGGCACAGGCCTATCAGCGGGAAAATGGCATATACTAGTCTTTAAATATTGCCTTTATGTCAGACAGTAGTTGAAATAGTTTTGCTAGTAGCTATAGGTCATTTCTGTCCCAATCAGAAATTATATATTATTTTAAGTAATAGTGTATTTACTTTCTTAACTTTCTGGTATTGGTGCTGTTTGGTGTCTTCACGTTTAATGTATTTGTAAATTGAATTTTCCAAGATTCTAAAATTGAATTTTCCAAGATTCTGATATTTTAAGGGTAAACATCTTGATGGATATATGTCCGTATATTTGGAGAATTTTTTGGTTTTTCAGGGGTGGGGGGCAGTGGATTGACTAGTCCTTAAAATCTATGTGTAACATACTTTTTATTCCTCATTTCTTCCTAATCTGATGATCTTGATTCTTTTTGACTAACATGTGAAAAAATCCTGTTTGCTTGTTTGGAAAAAGAAAAAAAAAAGTGTGTTTTTCTCTTCTGGCTCTCCTGTGTGACTTTTAGGCATATCATTTCACCTCATCTGGGTGTCAGGCTACTCATCAGTAGTATGCAGTTGGCTTAAATATCTCCAAGTTTCTTTTGAAATCTACAGTATTTGCACCGTAGTGAGGATTTTAATAATCAAAGGACTTGTTTTTCTCTTTCATTAATTTTGTCCTTCATTCTGTGGTGTGAAGACAGTTTAAAGGTGAGCTTAGAGACGGGTAAATGCACGGTATTTTATTAGCTTCTGTCCTAAGGATATTTTGATTGATGACTGGAGTTGATTATATTGAGCAAGAAATACTGAGTTGTGAAGAAATCCTTTTCTCTCTTGAGAATATAGCATTCTGTCTTAGTGATTATATCCTTGTTACCAGGATAGAGCTGTTCACCTGACACCATTAAAAATATCAGTATGTGCAAAGCCCCCCAAAGCTTCCAGATGTGACTCACATACAGGTCGACACTTTCATACATAAATTTGCATCAGCATATGGGGAAAAAATGAACCTACAAATAGAAGTCCCAAAATTTGGATTAGGCTTGACAGGAAAACAAGCATGGAAAGTCCTGGAAGATGTGTTCTCTTTGAGAATGACTGATATATTTTTTTTTATAAATTTATTGATTTATTTATTTTTGGGTGTGTTGGGTCTTCGTTTCTGTGCGAGGGCTTTCTCCAGTTGGAGTGAGCGGGGGCTACTCTTCATCGTGGTGCGCAGGCCTCTCACTGTCGTGGCCTCTCTTGTTGCGGAGCACAGGCTCCAGACGTGCAGGCTCAGTAGTTGTGGCTCACGGGCCTAGTTGCTCCGTGGCATGTGGGATCTTCCTAGACCAGGGCCCGAACCCGTGTCCCCTGCATCGGCAGGTAGATTCTCAACCACTGTGCCACCAGGGAAGCCCTCTTTTTTTAAGTATAATAGATTTCATATACTATTTCATACCGTGCTTACCAACTCATACTATATACCAGTGCTTCCCAAACTGGTCTCACGTTGGAATTACCTCAGGAGCTTTAAAAAATACTGATACTTGTGTCCCACCCAGCAGTTGTGACCTAATTCATTTGGAATGTAGTTTTAATATTAGAATTTTTAAAAGCTTCCTAGGTGATTGTAATGTACAGAAAAGTTACAGAACCACTGCCATATTATGAAAATTTGAACTTATTGAAAACCACTAGTGGATTCTCTACATCCAGGTTTGTGTGACTGAAGCCTATATAAGTGTGGATACGTACATGAGAGTTTGTCCCCTGTCCCCAAAAGTTCCACCAAGAATACTTGAGGACTCAGTACTTGAGTGCTTCTTGTGTGCTAGGCACCGTTCTAAGTAGCGATGGTTTAAAAACAGGAAACAGTCCCTGCTCATGGACCAGACATTCTAGGGGCAGAGTTATGTGTGTATATATATATATATATATATATATATATATATATATATACAGGTAATGGTGTTAAATCCCAAAAGGGAAGGATAGCAGAGTAAGGAGAGGGGAAATGAGTAGAAAGGGAGGTGAGTCTTCTACTTAATGTGGTTAAAGAAGGTCTCTCTAAGGAAGTGATCCTTGAGCTGAGACCGGAAAGAAATAGTGAAGTGAGGCAGGCAAAGATTTAGAGGAGGGAGGAACAGAACAGTCTTGTCAGTTTGACTAGAGCGTTTGATGTAATGTGGGAGGGGCTTCTTGGAAGCCATGATGGAAAATTTGTGCAAACTTATCATAGGGAGCCTTGGTGAAGATAGGGAGGTATAGGAGACTGTCAGAAGTCTTTGTACCAAAAATATTGCTGGCTTAGACTAGGGTGGGAGCAGCGGAGGTGGTGGTAGGTGGTAGGACTGCCTGTGTTTAAAGGTACAGCCATCAGCAGGACTTTGGTCCAGAGATTGGAAAGCAAAGGGGTGACAAGGATGACTTGGGTTTTGGGCTTGAGGGATCAAGATTTCTGTTTTGCACTTAGGTTCGAGGTGCCTGATAGATTTCTAGTGAGACTCCAGTGTGGAGTTGGGGGGCTGAAGTTAGGGGAAGGGACAGGGGATAAATATTTGGGAGTTAGCCTGTGAAGGGAGTTTAAAGTCATGTGACTGAAATCACTCATGTAACTAGATCAGTGCTTCTCAAATTTTAATAAGCATGTGAGTCACCTAATTTTCCAAAAATGCAGATTCTGATTCAGTAGGTCTGGCATGGGGTCCGAGACGCTACCTTCCTAACAAGCTCCTCAGTGATGCCCACGCTGCTGGTTCAGGGACCACATTTTGAGTAGCAAGCACAGAGTTCCAGGAGAGGGAGGCGTGGGCCTTGTGGTACCCCGACATTTGAAAGGGGCCAGCCGAAGGAGACTCCCAGATCTCTCGGTGAGATAAACCGGAAAAATGGGACACACCGGAAACAAAAGTGAAGAAAGTGTTTCAAGAAGGAAGTGGGAGCAGAAGGGGACTGAAGCAGAGCCAGCAACGGGGCGGCTCCAGTTCTCACGTGAAGGGAAATAGGAGTGGGATGCAGCTGAGGGGCAGGGGAGCTCAGGGAGGATTCTAACTTGGAAGGAGAAAAACATATTACGTGCCGATTGGACTCGAGTGGGCAGGCAAGAAAGAGCGAGAGCTAGGACGAGGTTAGCCTCCAGCAGGCCCAGGGACAGCGCCAGTTCCCGTGTCAGAAGGGAGGGCAGTGTTTCTGCTCATTTATTCAAGTATTTATTGCGGACCTGTTGTACCTCTTATTTACAAGGCACTATTTTAGGTACTGAGGATAAAGCAGTGACCAAAACAAAAGTCTCTAACTTAGTGGTGCGTAGGTTCTGGAGTGCATGGATGGATGCTAATGCAGATAGCTTGCTAGATTTTGTACTGGGAAAATGGGATCGTTCTCTTCCAAAGCTTCCGCGTTGCCAGTGAAGGGCTGAGACGGAAAAAGGGTTGGAAGTCTGCAGCCGTTGGTGGGAGGTGTGTGTAAACTCTCACTGGGGAGATGGGGCAAGTGAATGGGCCCGGAGTGCCAGTCAGAGCTGAGGGGCAGCTGGAGTCTTTGGTCGTAACTTCAAATGGACTCATTCTGTCGCCTGGATGCAGGTGTGAAAAAAGTGTACAAAATAACTTAAAATTTCAAAATCTCTGCACAGTAAGCCAGAAAAATGGCAGCTGCCCCATCCTTTTTCTATAACCAGCAGGTGGCTTCCTCTGAGGGAATCTGTTCTCATCTCCCCCACCTGAAATAAAAGGAGCCCGTGTTCCAGGAGAAGTTGGTATTAATAAGCTGGACAGCTCTTCAGCCCTTGAATCAAGTCCTGGTTTGATGTCATTCAAAATCTATTTTAAGTAAAGTACAAGTTATCTTGAAATTACTATGTTGCCTAAACTCTACATCAATTAGAGAAACCAAATCTCCTTTATCACGTCCTAAATGTGAAGGCAGGGCTCTGGACCAGGATTGCAGCTGTGGGCTCCTCCGGTCTCACAGGTCACCTGTCCTTGGCCTGCAGTTTGTTCAGCTGTAAAACGAGTGATTTCAGATATGGTTATCCTGAAAATTTGGTTATTATTCATGCCCCTTAACATTACTCATAGGAAACAGTTCTGGTCACAAAGTTCACTAACTGGTTAGTTCACTAACTAGTTTATAAAATAACAGCTTTTTTTTTTGGCTGCACCACGTGCAGAATCTCAGTTCCCCGACCAGAGATGGAACCCATGCCCTCTGCAGTGGAAGCGCAGAGTCCTAACCACTGGACCGCCAGGGAAGTCCCTAAAATAACAGCTTTTAATTCGTGTATGTGGTAACTAGACTTTTAAGCAGCATTTCTAAACTCCAGACGCTAGAATGAGCCTGATGGGTTTTTGCCTTTTCCGTAAACCATTCTAATTTTATATTTAAAAGTTTTATTTACTCAATACTTTTCTTTAAAAAGCGACTCACTTTGTGATGCCAATTTATTTTTAAAAGGGAGCATATCACTTTGGTAAATGGAAAATTAGTATCACTTTCTGTGAGTAAAAGACTGTAGGGCTTCCCTGGTGACGCAGTGGTTAAGAATCCACCTGCCGATGCAGGGGACACGGGTTCGAGCCCTGGTCCGGGAAGATCCCACATGCCACGGAGCAACTAAGCCCGTGTGCCACAACTACTGAGCTCGTGTGTCACAACTACTGAAGCCTGCATGCCTAGAGCTCGTGCTCTGCAACAAGAGAAGCCACCGCAATGAGAAGCCGGCACACCGCAACGAAGAGTAGCCCCTGCTCGCCGCAACTAGAGAAAGCTTGCACGCAGCAACGAAGACCCAACGTAGCCAAAAATAAATAAATAAAATAAATTATTTTTATTTTATTTTTTTAATTTATTTTTTTAAGACTAAAATATAATGAAAACAAGGCAGTGTTATTAAATTCCACCTCTGTAGTATTGCCTGTGAAAGCAGAGGCCAAAATCACCTCTCTTTGAAAAGGTGTGATTAGTAAATAATATTAGGTAAGGGTAAAAAACATAATAAGCACCAAATTGAGTCTTTCTGCATGATGTAATTGAAAGGATTTAAAGAGGATTTTGAGCACTTCTTTACCGTTCTACTCTGGGAAACACCTAAATCAACCGAAGATTAACCACTGCAGTTTCAGTCTTGTCTATCAGTAGAAAACAGAAATGTTAACATGTCTTATTTAAAGGCCTTTATCTAGCTACATGCAGATGCAACGTGCCTCTTTCTAAAGGTCTCTGTAAACACCATGAGGTATTGACCAGCTTTATCTGTATTATTATTAAGAGTAACTGATGTGATCCTGACTCCACAGAAGTTTTATTTTCGTCTGTTTTCTAACCTCAGGATAAAACACTGCAGCCCCTCCAATGTCGCTTTTTGGGAGTTGAGAGAGATTTCTGGGCAGCCTTGTCCACAGTCACTGCTGGACCTGTAGACCCAAAGAAATCCCTAGAATTTTCCAGATAATTTCCTCAGTCACCCCCTTGCTAGTGGATTCTCGATTTAGAAGTCTCCGTTATTTAAAAAAAATTCCATTTTCCTTATGAATTGGATAACACCACTATGTCCGTGCCTGCCATCAACACGGAAGGAATGAGATGTTTGGTGTAGCAGTATATTTTGGTATATTGGGTAGCTGTGTACCTATAAGCACTGAGGTAGTCTTTCACATGTGAATTGTATTGGATAAAAAAATGTCTTGCCTTCTTAAGTATGTCCTTCAATCCTTTCTGGCATATGGTAGGACATAAAGATTTGATGCTTTCATCCTTTGACTCTGCCTGGTAGCTTGTGTCCCTCTTTCAGTTTATTGTGTGTTGGAAAAACATTTGGTCCAATTTGTGTCTAGCTTAAAAATAAATAGATTCGAAGAGAGGATCTAGTGCCTGGGCATCAATGTATGGATTTGTTTTTTTCAAATATGTGAATTTTTTTTCTTTGCTGTTCTCAATTGTCTTCAGATAGCAGTCTTTTGCTATATACTTGCTTTGAACAGCAAGATCTAATTGTTTGACCAGGGCCCTTAACTTATTTATATAGGACACTAATCTTAGAAACTACCCACATATAAACAATGCTGCTGGACCAACTGGCTAGTTTTCTCCCCAGGGCCTCAGGTTCTGGATGAGTAATGTGGGATCGTGGCCTCAGTGGGAAGTAATGGTTTTGGTACCGAGAGGATAACTTGCCATTTTACTTACCAAGGATGTAACATGGTAGCACATAAGAATCCCAAGCCTTTAGACAGATTTTATTGTACTTTTGTGCCTTCTTGAGACATAACATGCTCCAAATGGCAGAAAATTTCTTCTGTGATCTTTAGAGCACGTTTGCCTTTTGGCTTTTATAAATTTATATTTCCTATCAATTTGAAAAAGGCAAATTCTCACAGATTAAATGACTACAAACTGTAGCAAAATAATGACTGAAAAGTTACTCAGTTTTGACCACAAAAAGTTTGTAGTAGGTTTGGCCCTGAATTTATGGTGCTTAAGTATTGCATTGAATATTTTCTACATCTACATCAGTTTAGTGTTGCTTCAGGATAATTCTGACTAAATTTAAGGTGTAATTTAGTGGAACTTTTCTAATTGCACCATGAAAAGCAGACACTTCCAATGGCTGGTTAAGAGAAGGAAAAAAGAAGAATCTAGATTATTTTCTTTCTATTTAAGTCTTTATTAAAATTCATCTTAAATTAATTAGATTTCTCTTTCCAGTAGTAGATTAAATTCTGAATGATCTGGAACTGAGAGATTTTAAAACTTTTTTTAAAATGTCACGTTCGTACCATTTGAAGATCTGAAACAAGACGTGGCTCCTTTTGAGCTAACAAGAGTACATTTAGGATTGTGGGAAAGTGCTTTTGTGAAGAAGTACTTTATGTGTGAGAGAGTTTGCAGTACCTCAGCAAGTCGTTTGTTAATCCAGTGAGTTGCAAAATAGTAGCTAAAGGTAGATTTTTTTACTACTTTACATGTAGGGTTACGGTAGACGATTTGCTGGGTTTTTTGGTTTATTTGTTTTTACCAGATTCTTGAATCTTTGTTTTACTTGTGACGCTCCACTGAGTTCTGTCCTTCTGAAGGGGCAAGGATGCAAATGTTATGCACTAAAAGAGGATATTACTGTACACAGTCATTTGTGAATAATCCCCAGGCATAAACTGAGTGTCATTTATTTCCTTGACATATTTTCCCATTTCAGACCTACCTCATCCTGACTCTTGACATTAATAAGACAGTTCAAAGATAATTTAAATAGCCTGAAAAAGTAATTTGCAAAAGTGTACCACATAGAACATAGAACTAGAAGAGCATTCCTGTGGTAACTAGGCAACATCTTCCATCTTGGGGTGGGATTATGCTCCAAACCAGAGTTTCCCAAAGTGTTCCATGGGTCCCAGAGTGCTAATCTGCCCAAGAAAGCTGGGGTACTTTGCATGTTATGCCCCACCTCTTAGAGATTCAGAAGGTACATATTAGAGGTTCTGAGAAATCTTGCCACTATAATGCCTATTCAAACTCATACTACCTACTTCCCCCAGAATACCCACTCCTATCCCGAGGCAGTAGGAGGCCTTTCACATTTTGGGGGAATATTGCCCTAAACCATATACTAGGAGAAGATGGATCGTATTCAAATATTCTGGGTAATCGCACTGTAGAGGGAGTTACACCCCAGCCCCTCCCCTTCCTATATCCTCAGTATTGATACCATTCATACCATTGTTTAGGAGGTATCTGTCAGGAATAGGGACTTACACCTTCTTTCTGTTTGTTAGTAATACTCAATTGGGTTGAGGAAGTGTACGTGTTTTAAGCCTTCCTTGATGAATCTGATGCAACAAATAACAATACTGTCCAAATACGAATTGTCTGTCAAATATAACTGGGTTATGTAGCCTATTAGCTCAATGTTGAAAATAATTTAACTTGTTCAGTTTCTCGATTGGTAGAATTGGCCTAGATTTCTAAGGTACACAGGGACTGTAACCTTCATATTTTGGTCAGAGAAACCCTAGAAGAGACCACTATTAATAATTCTGTACCGTTTCTGGGAAAACATGGACTACAAAAGGCAAGTAATAATGAGGATCTGAAGTGAAGCCACATTTTATTATTACCATATGGGTCAGGTAGCTGGGAGAGCTGACCTCTGCTCCCTGTGGGCTCTAAAGTTTATTAGAATTAACGTCGTGGTGCTTCTAGAACCTGTAAAGATCAACTAAACTGTTTTCCTTGGGGATTTTCATTGTTATCTCAAAGTAATATAATTTGTTTCTGTAAAACGCATTTACTGAAAAGGCAGAATTGCTTAACCAACGTCATGGTCAAACAATGTCTATGAGAGGTAGGGAAATATCTCCCATAGATAGAACAAAACCCTGGATTGTGCATGAGGCACACGGCCTCTAGAGAAAGGGGTCGCCGATGGCCCGAGAGCCACAACTCCAGACACTGTCACTGACAAAGTTCCAAATGTACCACTTCTAGCACAGATCAATGGGAGAGAGGGAAATCTTTTAGTCTGTTTCACCTTGTCATTAGCTGGGGTCTTCAGGAAGATCAATAGCCATGAAGGATAAGATAACTAAATTATTCCTGGAACCAGAAGATTAAGTTACAGCCATATTGAATGTGCTGATGTCCATATACTGAGAGGTAACTGGCTCCCAGTTAGTCCCTATAAATGTGTTTGATAAAGCTAGTTTGAGAATAGTTTAATGTTTATTCTGAAAGGAATAAAGTGTCAAGTCCAGGAGAGGATGATGTGCAAAGGGAAAATTTCCTTCTCGCCTTTCACAGTCGTGTTCATTTTACAACAACAGAAAAAAAGGCAAAATTCTCCACCTACCGCCATCTTCCTGTGATGCATGACCTCCAGTTTTATAGCTTCTGGGCTGCCATATATTCTAAAACAATGAGAAATAACCCACTTTTTACTGTAACTTTTTGTTATAGTCTTGGGCACCATGCCAGATTGGAGAGTAACCCATTTGGTTGCCTCAAATTTTTAAAGCTTCTGGGGCACCATAGGGAACATTTGAAATACTGATATTGAGAAACCTCCTTTTCTCAAAGTATCATAAAATTCACTCCCAACTCTTTGTCATGTTTAATATAATTTAAGCTTATTTTTAATAACATCACCTTGATAATATTTTAATCAATTGTGAATGAATGATTGCAATACTCAGTTCAGAAGAAAGTTTTAAACTGAGAGGAATATCTATTTTTATTGCAAAGAAGTATAATAGGGTAATCAAACGACTCTTAAGAATAAAAATACATCATTAGGATACTATCTTGTGGGGGAAGCGGAATGGAAATATAATTTCAGGGAAAAATATTAAACTTCTATTTGTTGGTATTTTTTTAAATGTATGGTGTGGGGTTTATATTCCATTGACTATATTTGAGTGATGTAATGGTTTTATTTTAAAATGCCAGTATAGATAATATGCCAGAAATGATGTTCTTTGCACTCATGTAAGCTTATGATGAAACATCTTAGAGGTCAACTCATGTGTGTGAGAATATACACGGTCTTTCCCAAAAATGTAGGGGATACGAGAGCCTTGATCGCTTCACCTCAAATGATCTAGCCCACCTCAGCCACGCACTTGCATGGTGTTATCTCAGACTTTGTGACTACCAAAATCTACCTACTACCCCAAATAAATTCTCAGTTTCTAGCCTCCTACCCTCTGACCACCACCTCCCGTCATTCTAACTCACTCCCAGCTCCACCGTGACCTGAGCGATTCTTCAGCACCACCAGGACCTCCAAAATATTCCCACCAAATCTTCCCACCCTTTCAGCTTCTCAGGTTGCCTTTTGCGCTTTACCTGACTCAGATTCCATGACCCATCGTGCCCATCACCTGCCTGCATACCTTCTCAGCTCCTTTGCTTCTTTCCCTCCCTCAACCCTGATTAAATCCAACTCACCCCACTTGGCTTCTGCAGCTGGGTGGCTCTAGAGAGAAGCTAGATTAATACACAACTTGCTGACCATTCGTTCCTTCCGGTCATGACAAAGCCCAAGCAACCCTGCTACATTTTCTGAGTCACTTTGCTCTTTCACTCTCTGAGACCCCTACTCTACTTTTTCTCCTTTTCTCAAACCTCCAGTACCCGTCCTCCCTCCACACTCACAAAGTGATTAACTCGTTTCTTATTTCACTAAAAACAACAACAACCAAGTTAATCAGAGATCCCCACCTGCCAATTCTCCCAGAACCGTTGGCCTCCCTGCTTCCGTGTCCCCATGATGGATGAGTCTGTTCTCTAGGTCAACCCCTCTGCTTGTGCACAGGAAGTCCCTTCTGTCTCAGTTATCCATGCTCCCCCTTTTGCTGGACGTTTTGATTGCCATGTAATGTTGTTATACTTCCAGTCCTGAAAACAATAACCACAAAAACAGTGACAATAAACAGCCCACATTCCCTGCCAACTAGGTGTCCCATTTTCTTTGCTCCCCATTATGGAGAAACTCCTCAAAAGTGTTGTCTATGTTTGTCTCCCTTTCCTTCCATTCTTTCCCTAATGGCTTTGTCTCCAGCGTTCCAACGAAACTGCCTTCACGGTACCAAATTCAAGTCAGTCCTCTGTCATTATCGTTTCCTGCCAGCATTTAACACAAACGATCACTTTTTCTTAAAACACTTTTTTTGTTTTCCTCTTGGCCACCAGGGTACAAAGTATACTTGCTCTGGAATCTCCTCCAACCTCACAGACTGTTCCTTTTCATCCTGCTTTGCTGGATAGGCCCCCGGTTCCTGTCCTCCAAATACCAGAGTGTCCTAGGCAAAGGCTTCAGAGGTCTTTTCCATCTGCACTCACTTCCTAGGGAATCTTGTCCCGTACGGTGGCTTTAAACACCCTTTATACTCTGATGACTCCCAGCTGTAATGAGCAACCCAGCCCTCACATCCAGCCTTCCACATCTGCCTGCCTTCTCAACACTCTCTGCTGTTTGTCTAATGGACATCTCAGACCTTGACGTGTTAGCTCCTGATTTCCATATGCCCTCCCAGCCACCAACTTACCCTTTCCCAGTCTTCTTCCTCACAGTAAAGGGCAATTCCATCTTCTAGCTGCTGAGGCCGACTTGATTCCTTTTGTTCTCTTTTACTCCAAAACAAGTTTGTAAATTCTCAGGACCTTTTTTTTTTGGCCACATGACACGCAGGGTCTTAGTTCCCCAACAGCGGATTGAACTCGCACCCCCTGCAGTGGAGGTACAGAGTCTGTGTGTGTGTGTGTGTGTGTGTGTGTGTGTGTGTGTGTGTGACTGCCCTGGAGTTTCTTTTTTAAATTATTTATTTATTTATTTTTGGCTGCGCTGGGTCTTCGTTGCTCCGAGCGGGGGCTAATCTTTGTTGCGGTGTGCGGACTTCTCATGGCGGTGGCCTCTCTTGTTGCGGAGCACGGTCTCTAGAGCACAGGCTCAGTAGTTGCGGCATGCGGGCTTCAGTAGTTGTGGCGCGCAGACTCTAGAGCACAGGTTCAGTAGTTGTGGCGCACGGGCTTTGTTGCTCCGTGGCATGTGGGATCTTCCTGGACCAGGGCTCGAACACATGTCCCCTGAGAAGTGCAGAGTCTTGACCACTGGACCACCAGGGAAGTCCCTGTAAATTCTCAGTTTGACCTTCAAAATGTAGTGGACAGCTTGCTGCTCCCTGGTCCTCGCCTCCTCCAGACCAGGGTCAGTCACGGCCTCCAGGACCATTGTAACAGCCTCCTAACCCATCTTCCCGTTTCCACTGTTGCCTTATGTTTCTTTTCCACAGAGCAGCTAAAGAGATTTAGCAAGTCATTCTTTCAGTGGCTTCCCATCTTACAGTAAAATCCAAGTCCTAAAGATAGCCTCAAAGACCCCACTTAATCTGGCTCGAGTTCCAACTTCTCCTGGCAATTCTTCTTCTGCTCATTCTGTTACAGCCACATCGGCCACTGCTGTGTCCTGAGCACATTCACCGCTGTCCGACCGCAGGTCTGTGCACATCCTCTACCCTCCGCTGCAAGGTTGCGCTCTCAGATGTCCATTTCACTGGCTGCCTCTGCCACCCAACTTCTCCACAGATACCTGTTTTATACTTTGCAATGTCCAATGTTCCTCTGACCCATCAAAGCTCTTACCCAATGCCGTCTAGGTTAGGAGGAAGACCACAATCTGTGAAACTCTAACTAAAGGAGGGTTATCAGAGCTTCACCTTGTCAGAGAACTTTACTATTGTTATATTGTTAGTTCTGCTAATGTGACATTAATCCAAGCAAAACTTGCATCTGTGGAAATTTGAGATCATAAATAAAGACGATTCACAATAGGAAAAAACACCAATGAAGAGAGAAAATGTTCCAATGACGTGTTATCCTCCTATTACATTTAATGTTTCTTCATAACATATGGTTGGTTGGTTGTCTCCTACCACTAGAATGTAGCTCCTTTGGGAGCAGGAACTATGTCTGATTTTTCACAGCTGTATTTTCAGTGCTAGAACAGTGCTAACATGCGAAACTCGTTGATAAATATTTTTTGAATGAATGTCATGAAACTCTTGTTAATCTAGTCCAGTGTCTTTGGTTTTTAAACATATCATTCCTTCTCAGTAGGCCTATTAGGATGAAGATGCTGAGTGGCCCAGGTGTTTGTACATGTCACTAAGTAATGCTGAGTGATTCTGGTTGGGGAATCTGCTTGTCAGGGCATGATGGGAGCATTTAGTTCATGCCTTCTTTCTCTAAATTTAAAGGCTGATGCATTTAGTTCAAGTTTGGGGAGAAAACATGTTTTGGAGAAAAACACAGGAATGCATTTGGTTCCAAAGCAAGAAGTAAACTTTTATGTTGAGTAGAGGAAATGAGAAATCAATTTTAATAAAGCGTATTTCTATAACACAAACCCCTGTTATGGAAGCATTAAATGGACAGTCAGTATTACAAAATACGAATTGCCTGCTGGAAGTCTGGTCTGAATAAAGGAAGGCGGGGCTCTCTGAAATTTTACTTGAACCTACTATGACCTCAGAAACAAAATTTGTCAGATTCTGTAATGATCAAGCCACACACACCAGGCTTGCTGCTTGTCCGCTGGGAAAGTTGAAGGGTTAGCTTAGGGCTTTTGATTTCCTGTGTCAAGATGTAGGAAACCATCCTCTGCTATGCAGACATCACAACTGTATTACTGTGATCAGGGAGGCCCTTTCCCAGGGGTGGCCTCTGTCAGTGTACAAATGCTTTCTTTTCCAGAGTATTGTTCTCCACATAAAGAAGCCGAAGATCAAAGAGCAAATGTGCAAGGTCACAGTAGGTTAGAAGAAATGTACAAAATGCTATGTTCCAGGAAGGTACTGACACCAGTCTTTTGTTTTGGGGAAAGGGAGGAATAGTAACAAAATATCTGGCAAAAGTGCTGCAGTTACTTTCCCATGCCAGACAAGAGTTAAGTGTTTCATGGATTCTTTACTGCTGAGCTACAGTGACCTCCAAAAGTCTTCCCAATCAGTTTGAAGGATCCCTCATCAGTTGATTAGCGGTAGTGCTGAAGATCAAACCCATTTGCTACTGCAGTTCTAATGGAACTTAGACATTCTTCACAGACAGGCGTCTGGCTTTCTGATTGTTATTCTATGCAGATAATTTTGCACAAGATCAAAACAAGTTATTGTTGGTCAACTCATCACAGACTGGGTTAAAAAGGATCTACAAAGAGAATTTACCTTTCTGTTTGCTGGGTTCCAAAGCTGGTTTTCCCCACTTTCTTAGTATGGAGTGAAGTACTTGGAAATTTTCGGGCTACATCGAGTTGGCGAAGCAGAGATCCATGCTTCTAGATTAGATCCCAGGTCAAACACAGGCTCATCATCAACAGATTGCGAAGAGTGGGATGTGCAAGGCTTAGTCATTATTCTGCCCTTGTTTAGAGTGCTCTAAAGACTTGGTGGTAGTGGTAAGGAATTCTAAATGAGTTGGCATCTTTCCTGATTCCTTTCAAAATACTCCATAGTCTCCCTGACTTTTGTCATGATTGACAGTGTTGTCATTTCTCTAAGCTGTCTGATTTTGCCTTCATTCGATACTTATTGAAAATTTTCCATTTTCTATTTCAGCTCATTTTCTAGTTGCCTTGTTTTCAGTTTTCCTGTCCCAAGGAGTCCAAAAAAGCTGAAACAATACAAGGGATAAAAGAGAGTGATTTAAAAAGGCCCCTCCACTTAAGTGGCCCATCCACACAAGCCTGGAGTTTCCAGAAGAGGCCTATAGCAGCACAGGGATTGATACAGTCAGCTAATTTCACATCTCTTCTGCCCACCCAGGAATAGGAAGGATGCCTCTAACTCCTTTATCTCAAAACTGCTGTCAGCTGTATCAGGCCCACTCTTGAGGACCCTCAATATAAACAACTAATGTGATATGCATCTGCACCTAGTGACGGAGGATGGTCATTCTGACCTGATCCTCGACTTTGCAGCAGTGCTGTATTTATTGTATCCCTCCTACCTCTGTCTTCTTCCTAAATTTGGAGTCATCAGCTCACTGCCTCCAGCCAATAATAACAGTTCTGCTTCTTGGATTCTCAGTTCCCCAGGAATGTAAAGTTCTCAAGATGGAATTTTGAGGTCACCACATGGTCTTTGCTGAAATACAGACATGGAGACCCACAACTCGGGGATCACTAAATAAGTCAAGTTGAAAGGGTTTGGAATTTTTATCCACCCAACCAAGACGATCCTCATAAGAAGAGGATATTTACATGGTGCCAAAGTAAAACCCCACACATTATTGACTCACTTCAAAAGGAGACGTACCGGGACTTCCCTGGTGGTCCAGTGGTCAGTACTCCGTGCTTCCACTGAAAGGGGCACGGGTTCAATCCCTGGTCGGGGAGCTAATATCCTGCATCCCACGTGGCATGGACCAAAAAAAAAGGAAATGTACCAAGTCAGTGGAAAGAGTTGGCTGTCAGCACTTTAGCCAAACACATCATGACTAACAGGGAGACAGTTCCCTGTTATGTACCTTGTGACACGATGTAATCTGAAATACCCAACACCTATGAAGACTTTTATCAACATGTTGAATGTAAATCAAATCAAATGTATCTAGATCTAACATCTAGAGGGGATAGAACAAGTTCAATTACAACATAAGAAAACAATCAGAAAATTCCAGAATGTGAGATAACTGGCATGGACATTTCAAAAAGTTAATGTTTTAGAAAACAAGGGGGTGGAGAGTCATTCTGGGTAATAGAGACTTACACAAATGCAATGTGTGAACCTTGATTGGATCCTAGCTTGAAAAAAAAAAGCTACAAAAGACACTCTTGGGGAAATTTGACCACAACTGGATATTAGATATCACAAAATTATTGTTAATTGTCTTAGTTGTGATCACGATTACGTAGGAGACTGTCCTTACTCTTGGGAGATGCATGCTGAAGTACTTAGGTATGAAATTTCATAATGTTTGCAACTTATTTTCAAATGGTTCAAAAACAACAAAAATAGTATACACATACATATAACTATTACAATAGTGTGTAATAAAAAGTTGGGCTTCCCTGGTGGCGCAGTGGTTGAAAGTCCGCCTGCCGATGCAGGGGACACGGGTTCGTGCCCCGGTCTGGGAAGATCCCACATGCCGCTGAGCTGCTGGGCCCGTGAGCCATGGCCGCTGAGCCTGCACGTCCAGAGCCTGTGCTCCGCAACGGGAGAGGCCACAACAGTGAGAGGCCCGCGTACCGCCAAAAAAAAAAAAAAAAAAAAAAAAAAAAAAGTTGGGGGAGAAGAGTTTATAAAACAAAACCAAAAAGCAGGGATGCTTTCCAAAAGATAACAATTGCCTTTCCCAGCATAGTCAAGTCGTGCTGCAGACTTCGTGTATCTGTTTTTGCATGAGATCTTCTCCACACTGGACCACAGAAACAGCCTAGTCTTGCACACACACCACTAATAGGATTCCAAGACCCTGAACTGTGGAAATATATTCATTTTATGGAGCCAAAGGGCCTCTCTCAATCGAGGCAGGAATAATAAGGACTGATACATGGTTATGAGTTGTATGATGTTCTTTGTTCTATAAGAATGTGATTAATAAGTTCGTTACTTTTGGAAATGTTGCAAGAGGTTTCAAACCTTTGGAAGAGAGAGTTGTTTTGCTTTATTACAGAGATTGCTCTAGAACAACCTCCATTCTGCTTTCCAGCCTACTGTTTGCGTTACTTTATTTCAGCTTCCTGGCTCAGAAACCTCCTGATTTCTGAAAGCCTGTGAAAGACACTTGAGATTAGTGGACGATCCCCTTCAGCCCGGTCAGAGCCTCGCTCTTTCCATCCAGGGTGAGGAGTCTGCTTTTGGACACCTGGCATTCTCACTGGCTGGGCCTGGAGAATTCCTTCCAGATGATTCTGTATGAGGTGCCCAGACGCTGACCCTAAGCCTAACCAGAAACCGGGACTCCTTTGCTATGGTACCATGCTGAAAAAGCCCTGCGGTAAAGGAACCTGTCTAATGAGGAAACCTAGCAATTACTCAGCTGGAGAAAACCAGATGTCTTAATCCTCGTGGGAGCTAGCTGGACAACTCTCTGAAGTGTCCTCCCTGTGGGCAGATGAGTTTCTGTTTTGGTGTCAGTCACACGCCCACCCCAGAGGAGGGGGCCCGTAAGGAGGAGAATTCCGGAGGGGGGTCATGATTTGTGTTTCCTCCTCAGGCTCTGCTCCAAACAGGCTGCAACCACTAGAGACTGAACAGAACTCTGGGAAGAGCAGGTTGTCAGCAGTGGGACAGAGCTAATTAGTCTAGCATATTCTGCTTAGAGACAATTCATGTAGTATGTAGACAATTCATGTATTGTTAGAGTGTATAATGGAGCAGAGAGACGGGGGGATTCAACCAAGCAGCTTGGCTTCAGCAGGGAGGACAGTCATGCTCCCAATTTCTTTGTACCCACTGCTTGGTTTAATCATGTCTCATCCCTCATGCTGCCGCTGACATTTCAGGTCTCGCACTGTATTTATTTCCAGTTAATAAATGCTTGGCTGGGACTTCCCTGGTGGTTCAGTGGTTAGGACGCCATGCTTCCACGTCAGGGGGCACGGGTTCCATCTCTGGTCAGGGTGCGGCGTGGCCAAAAAACAAAGAAACAAAACAAAACCAAAAAAGCAAGCAAACTAAAAATAACGGGGGGAAAAAAAAAGAAGCTTGGCCATTCTAAGTGCAGTTCCAGGCTAGAGTAGGGCCAGTTTGTGTTTTTTTCCATCCACCCTGTTTTTTTTCCAGGAGATTTTTTGGTGTGTGAGCTGGAGTTGTTTCCAGATAGGGCTGCTAGGTGGAACATTGCTAGCAGAAGTGATATACAGGAGGCAAAACTTTACCTCTACCCTATTAGGGTCTCCAGTTGGGCCTGAGAATTAAGTTGACATAAAACATTAACAGGAGGGCTTCCCTGGTGGCGCAGTGGTTGAGAGTCTGCCTGCCGATGCAGGGGACACGGGTTCGTGCCCCGGTCCGGGAAGATCCCACATGCCGCGGAGCGGCTGGGCCCGTGAGCCATGGCCGCTGAGCCTGCGCGTCCGGAGCCTGTGCTCCGCAACGGGAGAGGCCACAGCAGTGAGAGGCCCGCGTACCGCAAAAAAAAAAAAAAAAAACATTAACAGGAGAAAAGCAGACAGATTTTCATATGTGCGTGGGAGCCCCCATAGGAAAATGAAGACCCACAGAAATACTTAGAACCAAATACTTATATGAAAAGTTGGACAAAGAGTAGTAAAATTGTGCAAACATGACAAGACAAAGGGACTTTGTCAAGGCAGCCCATCGTGGAGAACTGACTAGGAAGATAAGGGTTAGTTTAACAAGCTTTGTTTGTACAGATTCCCCTTGGCCTTGAGTCCCATCTCTGGCGATTAGAATGTTCTTTTCCTCCTGGGGTAGGGAGGTCATCTTTCATGTGGGAGCTTCATCTCCTGATTTCAGGGAGAGAAAGGTTGGAGCAACCTTCTTACATCTGCTGTTTTTCATATGCCTTTAACTTAAGGCATATGGTTAGGTGGTCCAGTGGTTAGGACTTGGTGCTTTCACTGCCGAGGGCGAGGGTTCGATCCCTGGTCGGGGAACTAAGATCCCGCAAGCTGATCGGTGCGGCCAAAAGAGAGAAAAAAAAATCTCAAATGCTTTTAACTTAAGATAATCATTCTGCCAAAATGTCACCCTTCAATCAAATAACCCCTCACCCCGTGAGTCTTCTCTGTGTTCACATCACGTTAGTTCTGAGGGGGAGCAGGGAGAGGGGTGACCGAGAAAAGTGTCCTTTCACAGCTTATAACCTAATAGGAGGGATGGACACACACACAACTGTAGGGAAGTAATCAGGGATGGGGTCCTCATCGCCCCATCACCCAAACCCCCCACCACCTGTGCCTTCAGCTACACCCTCTGTTCTGCTTCCTGTTTGCTCTTATCCTAAGCCAACCTCTCCACCTGTGTCCCATCCCCTCGCTTGCCTTATTAATGACTTGCTTCTTCCAGGAGGCTGCTCTCATCCCTACCTCATCACTTTATCTCTGCTGGATCATTCTTCTCAGTCTACAACCAGTATGATCGCACACATCTCTGAAAATAACTCTACCTCTCACCCACAACCATCCAGTCCTCTGTTCTTCCCCAAGACCCCCTCCAGCTAAACTTCCGGAAAGCCATTCTTCACGTGGCAGCCTGAATGATCTAATGATATATGCTATATGTATGTGATATGTGTGTGTGTGTATCCTCTGCTTCAAATCCTGCATCTCAACATCAGTGTCAGTACCATGAAAGCTAAACTCTTTATGATGTGTGGCCCCTGTTAACCTCTGACTTTGCTTTGCAGCCTGTTCCTGCTGGCTTTCAGGATTCAGCTCCAGTGACTGGATTATGCTGGAATAACAAAAGGGAGTCTACATTAATAATCCCAGCAAAGAAAGAGGGCTTGACCTGGAGTAGTGGGTCTGGGATTGGGGGTAGGAAGGAGATGCTCATGTGCGCAAATATTATAGAAATTTCAAAAGGAGATGCAATAGGGATTGTCCTTGATTTCTGCCTTTAATTCTTTGTGGACCTTGAGTTTAGATCACAGATAATGACGAATTATCTGGAAAGGGAAGGTTGTGAAGTTTCGTCTCTCAGAAGTAAAGGACTGGCTTTCTGTTGAATATTCTAAATCTAGGCAGGTGGTCACTGAGAGCCACAAACTCTGAACAGCCTTGCTGTGAGCTGTTCATCCTGTGTGTTCACTTGTTGACGGACACAGGAACTCTAGGAGGAAAATACAGATGTTAGAGACAAAATATGGAGAGAATGCAGCACTTAGGCAACAATCTTCCCCCTCTAACGTTCAAATCCTCTAGGTTGTCGCTCTTTAGCCTTCCTGAGAAATTACCTGGCAACAACTATGTATTATTTGGCCAGAGTATCCATAAGGCATTTCTGATCACAAGGGAAAAGTACAAAAATGCATTTTAAATACTTATAAAAGGTTGCCGTTAGTATTTTGTCTAAAAGGATACACAGGAAACTCATGCTTGCCTCTGGGGAAGAGGACCAAAGGCCTGGAGGTCAGGAGTGGGAGGGAGAGGTATTTTTACTCTACGTCTGTTTATATATTTTGAATCTTCTATGTGTTTACGTGCTGTCTACTCATACAGAACTAATTGTTGTAAAATGACAGCTTGAAACGGCCAGAAAAATTACATCTATTTCTTTACGCTTACTGCAATTTAATAGGCAAATTTTAAATATTTTTTTTCTCAAAATGGGCAAATATTTTGCAGATGGTGGAATGTGTTCGTGGTCCTGGACGTAGAGGTGGGGGCCCTAGAATTGAGGTTGGTGATGGACGCCCTTGGTTCTGCCCAGACTTGGGCAGATCCTGGGGCTCTGGTGAGTTTCACCCCCGTTGTCTGTCCAATGTTGGAACATGGATGATCTCCTTAACCCCTCTCAGCTTGGACATTCCATGAATGCTTATGTCTATTCATTTCACAAAGTGAAAACGCATCTTTTGACCTTTCTATTGGAGGAGGTGTTTCAATCAGCATCGCCTGTGAAATTTCAACTTGAAGACAGGCTGAAGGCTTGATTTCAGAGCTAAGCCGCTAATTCTCATCAGCATTTCACACCCTTGAACTTGGTGGATTTGCTGAGTAGCTAAAGACTCCCGCATCTGGAACTTGCTGGGGACTTACAGGCCTGCACACGCCAATCCACATGGGTTGAATCTGAAATGATATGAGTTCCCACCCTCAGGAGCCAACACGGATGGGAAATATTAATGCTTCCTTCAAATGCAAGTCTTTTTTTTTTTCTTTTTGGAAGAAAGATTTTTAGAGAAGATTCTAGTTATCGTGCTACAAGAGAAAAAGAATCATGTTTGCAAATGTTCATTGAGTCATCGTAATATCAGAAGTAAATGGGGGAAAAAAGTGTTTATTTAAGAGAAGAATAAAAATCGAGTCAAATTTTTTCCTTCAGCAGCGACAAGTCTTTAGTCCTAACAGATCCTTAAATCCAAGCGCACTGATGTCAGCGGGATTCCAGTGTTATTTCCTTGCAGAGCCCGCTGGGCTGAACTCAGTCTTGGACTCTTCACTGTAAGCCTTCTAGAACCTTTCAGTACTTTAATTGCAAGTGTTGAACCCGGACCCGGGTTACCATGAGAATCTGCCCTTCTTGGTCTCAGAGATTTTGTGTTTACTTTTTTTTTTTTTTTTTTGGCTGCATTGGGTCTTCGTTGCGGTGCGCGGGCTTCTCATTGCAGTGGCTTCTCTGGTTGCGGAGCACGGGCTGTAGGCACACGGGCTTCAGTAGTTGTGGCGTGCAGGCTCAGTCGTTGTGGCTTGTGGGCTTCAGTAGTTGTGACACGCAGGCTCAATAGTTGTGGCTCGCGGGCTCTAGAGCGCAGGCTCAGTAGTTGTGGCTCGCGGGCTTAGTTGCTCCGCGGCATATGGGATCTTCCCGGACCAGGGCTCGAACCCGTGTCCCCTGCACTGGCAGGCCGATTCTTAACCACTGTGCCACCAGGGAAGTCCCTGTGTCTACATTTTTGACTCGATACAACCTCTCATAAATTCTTAATTGCTCTTGTTTACAATAATGTGGGATGGACATGACAGAGAGTCTTGATAAAAGAAGGTCTTTCCAATGATCTTTTAAGGCATTTGAATATAGACACTTTATGCCTATGAAATCACATCTAATTTTTCTGTTTCTTGGTGCCCAAGGCCTAATAGTCCCACAAATGTAGTTAACATGTTTAAGCAACGGTCCCTGTGTTGTCTGTGCTGCACCAGGTTGGTTTGTCCGAGGCAGTTAAACTCCCTGGGGGAAGGTATGGTGTGAAGGAAAAAGGTAAGGACGATTCGCTCTGGTAGAGGCTGAGCTCCTCAGAATAAACCTCTGGATAACCCAATGAGGGGATTTCCGAGAGGCTGGATTTGTTGCAGACCACTTCGGGAATTGGAACCCAGTCTCCTGACCTGGCCCGCAACCCACAGGAAGAGCCAAGCTGGCCCCTTGGGAGGGTGGGGATGGAAAGAAAGTCTGAGCGCTGTACTGGTTCCTATCGGAGCTACACACCGGGCTTGGGGCTTACAAAGGTTTGGGGGCAACGACAATAGGGGTCTGGGAAAGGGATGTTCAAAGGGAAAAACATTTATATGAGAACACAAATACTCAGACTATGGCTGGTGTTTTCTTACTGCCCTTGACAATGAGAGCTTCTTGGAGGCAGTGAGGACCTTGGGACCCTGGATGAACCCCCGAACTGTTCTCAAATTTCTCCCCTAGGAATAAGTAAATAAGTTAAATAAATACATGAATAAATAAATAAAATTCCAGTTCTTTCCATCCCTGGGGACTCCATGCTCTGTGGAAGGGACTCCAGAAATTGGGATTTTGGCAGTACTTTTTCTATTTCTGTTTTTTTTTCTTTTTTTAATTTTTATTTTATGTTGGAGTATAGTTGATTAACAATGTTGTGTTAGTTTCAGGTGTACAGCAAAGTAACTCAGTATACATATACATGTATCTATTCTTCTTCCAAGTTCTTCTCCCGTTTAGGTTATTATAAAATATTGAGCAGAGTTCCCTGTGCTATACAGTAGGTGCTTGTTGGTTATCTATTTTAAGTACAGCAGTGTGTATATGTCAATCCCAAACTCCCAATCTATAGAATTTTTTTTGTTTCTTTTCACATACCGTCACGAGAGAGGCCCCTTTCACATTAGGAGCAGATGAAGAGGTCTGTTTTTCCACAGCTCTGACCCCTCTCCATGATAGGGCGGGCAAAGCCTTCTTTGTTGTATCAAAAGTTATTTTGCTGCTGCACTAAATTCGCTGGTGGTGTGCACAGCGTGTTATCAATTATGAACCAATTATATGGCTGAGTTCATTAGCCCCCTTCGGAAAATATGCAGCCCTTCCCAAACAATGAACACTTAATTATGTTTCTATATTGTTTCTTAATTGTTCCATATGTTGGGTGTTTACTCCTCCACCAGACTACATGCCTCTGGATGGTGAGATCAGGGCTTACACATTTTGGAAGTCCCAACACAGCAATCCTTAGTCTGTCCTAATGAACGCTGTCACCGGCAGGCTTGGTGTTTTAAGAAAATGTTGGTAGCACAAGTAACAACGAAGTTTGGGGAAATGGTTGGGCAGTATTTCTACAGTACAAAGAGCATGTACTTGTTAACAAAGTATCTGGCAAACCCATGATGAAATCACTGGGTAGATGTAAAAGGTTGAGGGAAATAGCTTCCCAGTCTTGTACAGGTAGAGCACCAACAGTGTTTAAAGGAAACCACTGGACTGTGTGTATTAGTCGGGCCGTCCATCTTTCTGCTGTGAAGAGCTAAATCTACTCCCAGTTCTGCCTCTCAGACGCCCTTTCTCTGCTCCATTGTTGAACATCCTCCCTCTCACTGACACTATTCTCCAGGTATGTGTATGGTATTAATCAGTTTTCAATTATACATCTGCTCTTCTATCTCCCGGCAGATCTTCTGATTCCCAATTCAGAGACAGAGTAGAAAAAGCATGGCTGTCAGAGCCAGGCAGACCCGGGTCTTAATCTAGGCTCTACCATTTACTGGCTGTATGGTTCTTAGCCATTCTGAGCTTATATCTTCAACTATTAAAAAAATAGGAATATTAATATCTACATCTCAGGGTTATTGTGAGGATCAAAAGAAATACGATTCTAACCCAGCTGGCACCCAACAAATGTCAGATTCCCTCACTTTCTATCTGTATGAAAACATAATGCAAAATAATCTTACAATGATGTTAACAATAATGTCATAGTTAATTTCTACTCTGTCACTAGTACTATGCTAGAAACTTTAGTCTCTTGTGAAGTATGCTCTTTTGAATACAAAATTCTCATTAAATACTTTTTCTTCTCCTCTCTGCTGCTTTACCTAAGCCTTCATTTTCTATGGAAGCTAGAGATTTTCTGTAGCCCAGAGAGCTCTCGATGCTGATGAAAACCATTATATCCTCTTCGTATCTTGTAATTATGAAACCTCTCACCTTCACAACTGGATTCTTTCTGAAGCATCCTTTCCATTATCTCTCTGCTCTCATCAAGAGTTTATAATGGCTCTCCAGTCTATATCAAATTGAGGGATTAACCCCCAACTCCCCAGTCCCATAGGCAGCCCTCCAACCAATGTTTTATTAGGAGAGTCTGCCTTCTGTTTCTAACTGCACCTGAGACCTCTCTCCATCCTGCCCACTTCTGGACATGGACACACCCATATCTCATTACTGATTTCCTTTATGTAAACTTGGTTTATGCATTTCTTCTGCTTGAACAAGAATTCTTTCCTTACCTTCCTTCACCTAAATCCTACACTTGCTTTAAGGTCAAATTTGAAGCCCACAGAACCTTCCAAAACTAACCAAACTTCAAAACTATATAATTAATATTTATTTTGCTTCAAAAATTGTTTTTTTCCAGGTTACATCTCCTCAGCCACTACAGATTATAATCCTACAAAGAAAAGGAAATTATATTCGATAACTTTAATGTTTCTCTCTACCTCTGAGCCTAATCAGACCTAGTGGAAACAGTAGGTACTTAATAAGTACAGAAGTAGATCACCGTTATAATGATCAGTAAGCCATGGGACTCTCCACCACAAAAACTTCTTGAACACCCAAAGATTTCAACTCAAGTCTGTGAAGAAACTTTTGCTTAATTAATATATAGTATATGTAGGGTTAATTTTGTTTTAAAATTCATGCATTTTGAAAAGCCAGCCTACTCAAGAAGATTCTGAGAGTTTGCAATCAAAGCTACATAAATTTTTTTTAAAATGTGGATAGATTAATAAGAATCATGTAGTGAAGGAGGGAGATAATTGTATCTAGAGCTTAGTCTACAGATCGTTGAAGGGTTACTTTCCTGATATGTGACCTTTTGTCTTTCGGAACATAACATAACTGTTCATATGAATATATATCTTGCACAAGATAAGAAAGTAACGTCCAACCAAGATTTTTTTTTTGTAACCACTACCATTGTCCCTCATATCTTAAAAATCATGTATCATTATAAGTGTAAATATGCTATATAGGTTATTTTTAATATAATTATAAAACACAGTATCATATGGCATACCCTCTTCTGAATGCTGACTTGTATAAGTGGATGAGTATAGATATTCATAAGAGAATATGAATATCCATAACAGACTAAAGAAAACAAAATAGTTGTGAACTGGAATCTTCCTGGAGCTCACTGTGGGACAAAAGCAAGTGGCATGAAAAAAATATTCATTGTTCATACACTTCTATGATTTTACAGTATAAAAGTTACCGGCGTGCAAGCTTGTGGTCTGAATACATCTAATGCAGGGATTCCTGAGTCAGGGACTACGCTAAAGGTAACTTCAATTGAGCCCAGTATTTAGCTCTGAGCTCCGTGGCAGCCAGGGAAAGATGCTGATTTATGTGTCTTTTGTTATTTGACTTTGAAAAAAATCACCACTTCTTTGGATCTGAACTTCTTTCCACTGTCAAACTGTGAGAGAAGCTGGTCCTGGGACACTGAACAGCTAAGGCAGGGTCTTCATTAGAAATTTCAAAAATATATGGCCTTTCTTGTCAAGACGCAAGACAATGTGCCAAGATAATTCTGTACATTATTTTGACAGGGAATTCAAGTGATTTAATCTATAGAACCTTCTGGTACAGCAATATGAAGAGGCGATCATGAAGAGGACTTCATGGGTTGTTTGGTTTTCTTTTCTCAAGATGAAAATAGGGTGAAAAAGTGATTCAAAACTGAGTTTCAAGAGGTCAAGTCAGCAAAGCCATTACCTACCTTATCACTTTTTCCAGTTTTCTTTCCCTTTGTTCTATTTTGGTTTATTTGTGGATTAAAAAGTAAATTATTTATGTAACATTTTGTTACTGTAAATAAGTAAAAAGTTTTTCAAATACAGAACGCTCCTGTGGTGTTTGCTGCTGGGTGTGGGTAAGGTGTCCATCCTACACTATATTTGGCCCCAGTGGCACTTGTAAGGGAGCCCCCACAAAGCACAGGCTCCAGCTCAGGGGATCCTGGGAGATGATCTTCAATCTGGGCTGAATTGTTTCTGTAACCTGTCTTCTCTTTCCTTCTGGGGGCTTCACTTTCCTAGGGGACTCTCTGAATCGCACTGCTGCCTCTACCACCTCCCAATCTGGGCCAAAAGAAGTGCCGCCATTCCACTTGCAGACTCTACCCCAAGCTTGACCAAAACGATCTTTCTCTGGCTCCCCTGGGTGTTCATTCATTCATTCATTCACTTGATCATAGTTAATTCAGCATCTTCGCTGTGCTGGATTCTCTTCCAGGTCCTGAACAGCAGAGGTGAGTAAGGCGGACTCCTAGATTCTTTCGCTAATGGAGCTGTCATTTTAGTGGGAGAATATACAGTGAACACTTAAATAGAAAAGTTAGTTATTGTTAGTCATAAGTACCACTGAAAGGCCACTCAGGGTTGACAAGAAGAACTGGCACACATTAAGGGAGAATAAGAAGAAATAATGATAGGAGATGCAAATAACAAGGTATTTACCTATGCATTTTACAAAGCATAGGCTCTTAATCTTATTTTATTATTTTTTTAATTGAAGTATAGTTCATATACAATGTTGTGTTAGTTTCAGGTATATAGCAAAGTGATTCAGTTATACATATATACGTATATATATATATTTTTCAGATTATTTTCCCTTACAGGTTATTACAAAATATTGAATAAAGTTCTCTGTGCTATACAGTAGGTCCTTGTTGGTTATCTGTTTTATGTAGAGTAGTGTGTATGTGTTAATCCCCAAATCCTAATTTATCTCCCCCAACCCCAGGGTTTTTATTTTGAAATAACCATCCTCTAGCTCCAAAGCGTTGGTACTTTGCCACCAGCCTGCCTTCTCTTCAGCCTCAGCCACCGTCTGCTTTATCCCTCAAAAGCTATTCTAATGCTTGTCTTGTCTCCTAGACTCAACATTTTTCTCTTTTCAAATATCATTGCCAAGAAGCCCTCAAACAAGTCAGTGACCCAGTAAATTACCTAATGCAGACTGTAGCTCCAGCGATCACTGGTACAATCTTGGAATACCCAAGTGGAAAATGTTACCTGGGGCAGGTTACTACCGAGGACTTAGAAATGAGGGAAGTATCAAAATTTCCAAGGGATCCGAAGAGAGATAGGCAAATCTCTTTGATGACTCTCAGACTCGTTAAGGACCCTAGTAATACATAGAAGATGTTTGCTTATCTGAACAATATGTCATTGTAATATGGGGGTTTAAACATGAATGGATTAAATTCTCCAACCAAAAGACAGGCTTACTGAATGGACACAAAAACAAGACCCATATATATGCTGCCTACAAGAGACCCACTTCAGACCTAGGGACACATACGGACTGAAATGAGGGGATGGAAAAAGATATTCCATGCAAACGGAAATCAAAAGAAAGCTGGAGTAGCTATACTCATATCAGATAAAATAGACTTTAAAATAAAGAATGTTACAAGAGACAAGGACGGACACTACATAATGATTAAGGAATCAATCCAAGAAGATATAACGATTATAAATATATATGCACCCAACACAGGAGCACTTCAATACATAAGGCAACTGCTAACAACTATAAAAGAGGAAATCGACAGTAACACAATCATAGTGGGGGACTTTAACACCTCACTTACACCAATGGACAGATCATTCAAACAGAAAATTAATAAGGAAACACAAGCTTTAAATGACACAATAGACCACATAGATTTAATTGATATTTATAGGACATTCCATCCAAAAACAGCAGCTTACACTTTCTTCTCAAGTGCACATGGAACATTCTTCAGGATACATCACATCTTAGGTCACAAATCAAGCCTCGGTAAATTTAAGAAAATTGAAATCATATCAAGCATCTTTTCCAACCACAACGCTATGAGATTAGAAATCAATTACAGGGAAAAAATGTAAAAAACACAAAGACATGGAGGCTAAACCATATATTACTAAGTGACCAAGAGATCACTGAAGAAATCAAAAAGGAAATTGAAAAATACGTAGAGACAAATTACAACGAAAACATGATGATCCAAAACCTATGACATGTGGGCTTCCCTGGTGGCGCAGTGGTTGAGAGTCCGCCTGCCGATGCAGGGGACACGGGTTCGTGCCCCGGTCTGGGAAGATCCCACATGCTGCGGAGCAGCTAGGCCCGTGAGCCATGGCCGCTGAGCCTGCGCGTCCGGAGCCTGTGCTCCGCAACGGAAGAAGCCACAACAGTGAGAGGCCCACGTACCGCAAAAAAAGAAAAAGAAAAAAAAAGTGCTCAACAACACTAATTATTAGAGAAATGCAAATCAAAACTACAATGAGGTATCACCTCACACCAGTTAGAATGGGCATCATCAGAAAATCTGCAAACAACAAATGCTGGAGAGGGTGTGGAGAAAAGGGAATCATCTTGAACTGTTGGTGGGAATGTAAATTGATACAGCCTCTATGGAGAACAGTATGGAGATTCCTTAAGAAAACTAAAAATAGAATTACTGTATGACCCAGCAATCCCACTCCTGGGCATATACCCAGAGAAAACCATAATTCAAAAAGACACATGCACCCCAATGTTCATTGCAGTACTATTTACAATAGCCAGGTCATGGAAGCAACCTAAATGCCCATCGACAGACGAATGGATAAAGAAGATGTGGTACATATATACAATGGAATATTACTTAGACATAAAAAGGAACAAAATTGGGTCATTTGTAGAGACGTGGATGGATCTAGAGACTGTCATACAGAGTGAAGTAAGTCAGAAAGACATAAATATCGTATATTAATGCATGTATGTGGAACCTAGAAAAATGGTACAGATGAATCAGTTTGCAGGGCAGAAATAGAGACACAGATGTAGAGAACCAACATATGGACACCAAGGGGGGAAAGTGGTGGGGTGGTGGTGGTGGGATGAATTGGGAGATTGGAATTGACATATATACACTAATATGTATAAAATAGATAACTAATGAGAACCTGCTGTATAAAAAATAAATAAAATAAAATTCAAAAAAAAAAAAAGATCCAGAGTCTTTACTTGGCAGGTGTGCCCTTCAGTTATAAAAGTGAGGGACTCAGGCAATTAAAGCCTTATGTCATAAACATTTGAATCATCACTTCCCTTTCTCTGAATCTATGTTAATCAAAAACTGTTCTGTAATTTGGTTTCTCAAATCCACAGAGAAAATAAGAACTACATGAACTCTGGGCGTACTTGTCAGTATTATTTCTTATTGAAATGAATACATTGGAATTTTGATTAATATCATTCAATGACTTGTCAGGCATTTCCCCAAATCTGATCAAACCCAGAACATTGACTCAATCTAGTTTCTGAGTTCCAAAAAGTTGTGGACTGCCTTGGGAATTCATTTGATCATTTCTTCATTCAGCTGAATATTTTGGAAGCGTCTTAAAGCCCAACTACTTTGCTTAGGAATATAGCATTGAGCAAAATAGATGTGATCCTGACAGAGAGCTTTCAAGACAATAGTTATAATAACATATGACAAGGGTTTCTTGGCATCAATGTTTTAAAAAAAGAAAAATTAAAAAAAAAAAAAGAAAAATTTTGAGTCTAGAAGAAATGATTAGGTTCAGGAAGTCTTTCTGGGGTAAACAGTACCTAAATAGAGACTAGAATTAGGAGTTAGTGCAGTGAATGGGGCAGGAAGAGGTAGAAGACAGCAGAGGAAATCAGGTGAAGGAGAAGCACGGTGAAGTCAACAGAGAGTTCAGTTAGGATGGCCTTTTATTTTTTTGATTTTTTAAATTTTTTAATGTTAACTTTTTTTATTGAAGTATAGTTGATTTAAAATGTGTTAATTTCTGGTGCACAGCAAAACGAGTGAAATTTGCAGCTCCATGAATTGACCTAGAGATCATCATAGTAAGCGAAGTAAGCCAGAAAGAGAAAAACAAGTACCATATGATAGCAGTTATATGTGGAATCTAAAATATGATTCAAATGAACTTACCTAGGCTGGAATTTTCGATGCTTGCGGGAGGCTCAACAGATGCTTGCAGAGGGCGAGAGATCAAGGTTTTGGGATGTAGGGCTTTATCCTTTATCCTCCCTTTATCCTTCGGGCAATAGGGAGACGCTTAGCAGTAAATTAGCATGATTGGATTTGCATTTGGGGAAATTCTCTGGCCACAAAGAAACCGAACTAGAAAAGAGAGAGGGTGAAAATGGATGAAACCTGGGCAGGGAAGCCTATCTGGAGGTAATGGTTGTAATTTGTGTGAGAAGCGATGGCGGTCCAAGGTAGAAACAGTGGGATTGAGGGAGAGGCGTAGGGATTGGAAAGACATTTCAAAGGTAGAACTTGTGGCTGAGATGAGAGAGGGCCTGTAGATGGATGAAATCTGGGCAAGTGGTGGGGAGATAGTAGAGAGCAGCAGGCTGCTGTCAGGGGCAGCCGAGTGGGTGGCCAGGGAACCTCCTGACCTAGACGCTGATCTCTTATTTAGACTTTTCTTGAACATACCCAAAAGGAGGAAGATGTGCACATGTGAAGGGAAGGGTCATCTCCCAGCAGAGGACACAGAGGAGGGAGCAGAGCTCAACATGAAAATGGCCAGCTCGTGTTGGATGTTGCCTAGACGTCAACAGTGAAGGTTAGAATGGAAACCCTGGGTAGAAGATCCCTCACTGTTTCTCTGCCCAGGACCCCAGGAACATCCTAATAGTGAGAGACCAAGCGATACAATAAGTGTTGGTACATTTAAAATGTTCTCTGTACTTCCTGACTTTGTTTCATTTTGTATTCATACCCCTCCCAGAATGTTTGCCTTCATTGTTCACCATCTCCCCTCCTTGTGGATTCCATTGCCTTTCTCACCCTATCAGCCTTCGGTCGCTCTCATGCTGCCCCTTACTGCTTGTCTCGTAAGGTCCTTTTCAAGGCCACATAGCTTCTTTGCTTTCACACACTCAAATTCTTAGGTTTATTTAATTTTCTGGGTTTGCTTTTCCATACTATATCCTTAATTGCATCTTAATGACTTTTGTTATTCCTCATGAATTATTGAATTCTGCACACTTTTAGCTAATTCCTCTGGCAGCCCGTCTTGCTGTTGTTCTGCTATGGTTTTATCTGTGAAGCCTCATCCACCTTCTAAAAACGAATTCTAAGATTGATATTTTTGGAGGTTTCAAGGATTAGCTTTTCAGCCACTCTGGTATGTAATTTTTTTTTTTAATTGGAAAGAAAAAAAGAATGAGATTCAGGTACCTTAACTCTTTCTCATGGATTTGAAGTTGATGTTCAAGAATGACAAAAGACAAATATAGACAATAGAATATGTGTGGAAGAAAACAGTATGGTGTCCTTATTAAGAGTAATCATCAAGAAAGATACTAACTTCTTTTTTTTTTGGCCATACCAAGTGGCATGCAGGATCTTAGTTCCCCGACCAGGGATTGAACCCGTGCTCCCTGCAATGGAAGCGCGGAGTCCTAACCACTGGACTGCCAGGGAATTCCTGATATTAACTTATTTAATGAGTTTCTGGCAGTCTTTTCACAAGGGCTGTGAAAAGGGGCGTTTATAAATTAATCATCACCGAATTCAAATGGACTCTCAGTGCTGCCTGGACGTCCTAATACGTTTCTCTGCTTTACTCATCTTCCCTGTCTATTCAGTGACTGATTTGAAACTTTCCCACTTTCCTCCAGCCTCTAATCTTTTCACCTTCCTTCTTCAGCTTCTTAGAGTCAATTGAAGTCATCAGCCAAGAACTCTCTTGACACGCTGTGAATTAATCACCTGCCCCCATATCTAGCCTCTCCTGCTCTCCGTTAGGAGGCGTTCTTTCTTCCTGACCTGGAGACCTCCATCCCTATCCCTTTTGCAAGGATCCCTTTGCCCTTCTGTTGGTTCAGCCTCTCGCTTTCAACTGCAGTCTTTCCACGACGTACTCTGCCATCTTAAAACAAAGCAAAGCCAAACCAAAAATCTCTGCTTTGATTTGCTCTCTTTCCAATTGATTTGCACCCTTTCCAACAACCACCATGTTTCTCTTCTTGCCTTTATAGCTAGATTTCTAGACAGATGTGTATAGACCCGCTGCCGTCACATCCATGCAGCTTACGTCAGGGTCTGCAGTGCCCTTGATATCATTCCACGCTCATTTTACCTAATTTTGAACAGCATTTAACACAATAGCTATTTCTTTTAACACTTTCATCTTTTGGTCATTAAATCTCAGGACTCCTTAAGGCTTTGTCCTAAGCGTTGTTCCCCTTCTCTACTCTTCTGGGTAATTCTCAGCTCTGCCAATATCTTCAATCACTGTCTATGCTAATGACTCCCAAATTGACGTCTTCAAGCTTCTCTTCTCAACTCTAGATCTTGCCTACTTTACTTCTCTACTTGAATATCTCGAAAGTTTCTCAAGTTCAACATGTTCAAGACTGAGTTTATCTTCCTGCTGAAAGCTGGTTCTTTTCCACAGTTTCTTAGCTTTGTGATTGGAACCACCAGGCAGGTATACAAGCGAGAACCTAGGTGTCATGCCCAACATGTCACTTATCTTTATCTTCCAAATGTAATACAACAGAATTCTGCTGATTTAACCTCCTAAATAGTGGATTTTTCCTCTGTTTTTCCTCTAGCATGACTGTCACATGCTAGTCTAAACAACTTCTAAGGAACTTCAATGAAACCAGGTAGCATACAGGTTTTTCTGAGGTCCCGCTCTCTCAAAACTATCCTTCTACCCTCACATTTAGCTAGTACTAATGGTCATGGGTTTCCATAGGATCTAATAATGAACCCTGGGATAACAATAAAGTCATTGCATAATGACTTTACATTATGAACAAATTGAAAAATTATAAACCTGCAATAACTAAATCCTTGCATTATTCATTGGTTACATTTTACTTAAATTATATTCTGAATAAGGCTGACATTTGAAAAAACTAGTGTTTGATTGACAACAATTAATTATTAGGTGGCAAGTGATAAGGATTATAAAGCTTAAATAGGCTGAAAGTCGTACACAGAGCAGATTTTTAAAAATGGGAAGCCACCAATAAACAGAACTTGAGTGCAATATCCTATTTTCCAAATCCTCGATTTAAAGCTAAGAGAAAAGTAAATAGTAAGTGAAAACCTAATACAAAGCAGGCTCAAATGAGAAAAATACGTGTTTTCCAAGGGGCCTCATCAAGCAATGCTATCACAATCTACAGTAGCGCAGACGATTAAATCAGTCTTTTCATATCTCAAAGTGCTCTCTTGGAGATAGGTTATCGAATGTGAGGGAGTGTTTTTAACATGAAAAAACCCTCTCTCTCCCTGCCGTACAGCCTGGCTACCAAAAGCTCTTCACTATTGCACTGAATGACCAGCCATGAGTAACCATGACAACAGCCTCTGTAAAGGTTAGCAGTGCGCCTCTTAGAAAAAAATATACTTCAAGGTCAAACTCTACGTTTGTGAAGAAGCCTTACCCTGGTCCTCGCACAAAGTTGTCATTGAACAGCTGTTAAAGTTTGAGACTCCCTCAACCTTGGGAGTGTCAGCCAAATGCCCCTGCTAGCTTCCTTCCGTGGGTCCCACCAGGACTGCCTGTGTCTGTCCTTTCTATCTTGCATCAGCGGGGTTCCTCCATTCCCTGGAAAGTTCTCTGTTGCGGCCACTGCTGGGATGGCAGCCGTGAAACCCCTTCACTTCGTCCCTCCATCCTGGGGCCTGGTGGCATCTGGTGCGGGCCTCAGCTGTGAACAAGGCCCTGGTTACGGCCCTTCTTCCCAAAGGTAGGATCAAGTCTACTAGGAACTGAAAAGGAACAACGTCCCGTGGATCCTTCCAGGTCATCTTCTGTATCCGTGGTCTCCAAATGTATTTGATGCTACATCCCTATCAGCGAAAATGTTTTGAGCGTGTACCCCCGAAGTATACAGCTGACCCTTGAACAAATAGGTTTGAACTGTGAGGGTCCACTTATATGCGGAATCTTTTCAACAAATACGCACTACCTACCTGATCTATGGTGGAACCCCTGGATGCAGAATAGCGACTGTGAAGTTACCCAGAGATTTCTGACTGAGCAGAGGGTGGGCACTTCTAACCCTGGGTTGTTCAAGGATTAAATGTATTTATTTCTAAATTATGCATACAATTATATGCTGAAACCTGTATGTATTAAACTTCAGGGAAGCTTAACGGTTTCCTTTTTTAGAAAAAGGAGATCTCATATTTTCTTCCCACTCTTCAGTAGACTGCTCTGCACACCTCGTAGGCTGCTTCTGCTGCACTTTAAAGATCATTGCGGTTCACGTTCGCCAGAGTCAACATTCTGAGATACAAATAAATCTCTCCCTGCTTAAAATCCTTCAGCCGCACCACACTGCTCTCAGGATAAAGTCCAAATTCCTTGACACGGGTTTGAAAGCCGGTCTGGCTCTGCTCTTTACCCTCTCATAATTTAGAATCCCATCCCTTGCCTTCTCTCCACGTCCTACATTTTTTCCCTTCTGGGACATTGCACAGACTTTCGACTGAAATCCTTTCTCCCCACACGGTCTTCCCCAGTGACTGCCATTCCCAGGGAATTCCCCAGGCTGTCCTGCTCCACCTCCCACCTCATCAGAATGTGGGACCAGCCTGTGCTTCTGCAACACAGCAGGGTTTATTTTACTCTTTATGTGACGTCCCTCCGAGCCCGTTGCAGTTATGAACACACCAGTGAGCCTGCTGAAGGCCAGGATGGGTTTTTAAGCAAAAGGCTTGTGTTTAGCAAGATCAGAAAGGAGAAAATTCTCCTGGTTTGAGATGGTGCTTCACACGAGCGACAGATGGTGTGAAAGAGGTCCCCAGCCTCCTTGTTGATTTGCAGGACTTTCTAAAATGGTTAAGATATTAATATAAATATTGTACACATTTTCTTCTAATTCGTGATCTGTGAGTTTTATTTTTGGTGTTCTTTGTTGAACCGAAACCTTTAATTTTGATGTCCCCAATTCCATCAATTTTTTGCCTTATGGCTTAAGCTCTTGGGGATTTGCTTAAGAAATTCTTTCTCATCTCGAAGTCACAAAGATATTCCCCTATATTGTTTTCTGTTAACTGTATAGCTTTTATCATTTACACCTAGGACTTCTTTCCATATGGAGTCTACTTTAGTATATGGTCTAAGGTTAGAACCCAATTTCATTTTTCTTCATAGATCCCTTTCATTTTCTATGCAATATTCTGCCACACACACCAATTTCTCAGCCCTCTGCTAGGTTCTTTCTGTCTTAAAAGTCTAAATACTGAAGGCTCCTTCTGTCTCAGGAGTAGAACCAGCAAAAAGAAGTCATCCACGGTCAAGCTTAGAGGCTATGAATTGGTCCCTGCCTTTCTGGGTGAGTCCCTGACCCTTAAAAATAAATAGCTGGGGTCAATGACAGTGACGACATCCACTTAGAACTTTTCCTCTCGTTTGGAACACTGGGAGGAGGGCCCACTCTATTTTCTAATAGAGGTAGTAAGTAAGACATGCTTACTTGTGCGTACAAAGTAGTACTTGGGCATGGCTAGGTGAAAAAGTTTTATAGAGATAAACCATAATGGAAAAGAATATATGCATAAAAAATGAATGTGTGTATGTCTATATATACATATATATAAATAACTGAATCACTTTGCTGTACAGCAGAAATTAACACAACATTATAAATCAACTATACTTCAGGAAATAAATCTAAGTTCTTTAGAATTAAAAAAAAGTTTTGCAGAACCTCGAATACTTTGTACACCTTCCTTCGTTAAAAATTCTGTTAATCATCTTTGGGAAGCGGTACAGCCCAGGCCTGGCAACATCTTGTTCTCGGGACTTTAGCAACACTTTATCAAGCCAAGGTTTTCCCTGATGAAGGAGAGAGTCACAGAGGGCAAAAGGCTTAGGAGTCCCTAAAAGGGCTTTTCCTTGGGTTCCCCGGCCATATACTACCTTCACTATTTCCCATGCAATGGGACTATTTGGGCGCAATTCTCTTAAGATATGGCCAGTTCTTGTACTTGACATTTCCCACGAGGAAATGAAAGAAGGAGGCTTGTGTCTTTTTGTCTCAGCAACATCATAGGACTAGTAAAATAATGACACTCAATCCGCTAATGACAATAGCGCCCAGCAAGCCACTATTCACAAATGGAAAGCAGATGTTTGTATTAAATTTTAACATAACACTGGGTAAGATTGTTCTAGTTCTGTTGGATCTTGATAAAAATGGTTTTCAAACTAAATTAGCTCCCAATTTGCCATAGTTCATTGAGTCCAAAGATGACACGCCCGGTCCTCAGGAATTTTACCTAAGCATTGTATTCTGATACATGCTAATTTTCTTCAGCCCAAAAAAAAGTGTCATTACTTAGAGTTTTCGTAGCTTGGTAGGCTGTGGCCCTCAGAGGGGCACTGTTGGCAACTTCATTAGGTTTAATTTAATTGGTGCAGATACTTTCTTGACCACAACTTGGAATTGCCTGGTCTTTTCAGACTGTCCGGCAATGGGCTGACATGGTACCCCACTACTCCTGCAGGAGAGGTAGATGTCTTTTCCTGAATCTCAATAAATAGGATGCCAGGCATGAGAGTACATCTTGTAAAACACACTCTTTCGAAACTAGTAGTGTACACACAGTGTCGCAGATGTGCTCAGTGGGCCAGTGGGAGGAGGGCACGGTTGTGAATTTAATAAAACTAAAATAACAAGGATGAGCTGACCCTTGTGAGAGTATATCTGGGTATTGTAACTTTCCAGGTAGAACTTGGTTCTTAGCCAGAGGTCAGGCTCTGTAAATGTTATTAAACCATAAAGTTTGGGAAGAGTTTCCGTCTGATTCTCTCTTAGTAATTCCCTAGCTATTACCAATTCTTTTTCTTCCTAGGACTTACAAATTATATTTTCAGCAGGACCCACGTTTATAAGCCTGTATGAACAAGTTTTGTCATTCCTGAGGTTATTTATATCCAGTGCACAGTCCTCTGACCTAAGAGGAGAAGGCTTAGCTCGTGTCTAACACTGACTAGAGTTTCCTTCCTCATCTCACTATCCACAAGACAGAAGTGAATGTGTATTTAATATTGAATGTTTTTCCTCGCTAATAAAAATATTTAATTTGTCCTGATGGATTGCTGAAAGTTTTCTGGGTTTTATCTATACAATTCCACCATCAGTCATTTAAAAACGTGTCCCATATGGTAGCCAATATCCTCATGTGGCCACTGAGCACGTGTAACGCGGCTGGTCCAAACTGAGATGTGCTTAGAGCATAAGGTACACACCAGATTGTGAAGATTTAGTATAAAAAAGAGTGTAAAATATCTCATAATGGTTTTTATATTCATTACTTGTACAAGAGGTAACATCTTGGATACATTGGATTAAATAAAGTATATTATTATAATTAACCTTACCTATTCCTTTTTACTTTTTCAAGTATGCCTACTAGAAAATTTAGAATTGCTTTTGTGGCTCCCGTATTTCTTGTAGACAACACTGATCTAGAAGCTGGCTTTGGGTGTCCTGGCATCAATTCCTTGCCCGGTTACCTCAGTCAGAACACCTGATCTCGTCCACACTGGTGTGAGTTCTTTCCTGTGGCTTAATCACCTCTGTCAAACATTGTCCAAGCAAGCAACTGGGTGTTAGTAGAGATTAGAGCCCATGACTAGCTTCTGGTTCCAGCCTACCTGGCATGAGATGCCAGTTGCATAAGAGGTTACTGGACATGTTGTAAGTTATGCAACTACCAGGGGAACAAAATTAAATTCCAGGGCTTGTGCGTGCTGGAGTCCAAGGCATTCATTCTACTCACCTGAAAGTATAACTCTAGCCTAGAGCAGAAAGCTTCATTGTCAGAAGTAACAGGATTAGGGGATCAGTGTGAAAAACATCAACTAAAAACCGTTTAATTTTATAATTCCATGGTAAAAACGCTATTTCCCCTGTCTCCGTTTGGCTACACAGTTGGATTTCTTGGGCTTTCAGTCACAACACCTCCTTTTCATGGCTTGATCATTGGGAGTTTTTCTATACTTTACCTTCCATTTAGTCGGAGGGACTTTTGTTTTACTTTAATCTTGCAGTGACTTGTAGAGTTATGAGTTCTTATAATATTTAAATCAGTGAGTTAACACCAAATTACCTCCCTGTAACAATGCAAAAGAATAATGCATAGAGTGGGCTTCCGTGGTGGCGCAGTGGTTGAGAGCCTGCCTACCGATGCAGGGGACACGGGTTCATGCCCCGGTCCGGGAGGATCCCACATGCCGCGGAGCAGCTGGGCCCATGGGCCATGGCCACTGGGCCTGCGCGTCCGGGGCCTGTGCTCCGCAACGGGAGAGGCCACAACAATGAGAGGCCCGCGTACCACAAAAAAAAAAAAAAAAAGAATAATGCATAGAGAAATTTATTCCCCACTCAGTGTTCACTTGTTTCCCTAATAAACCATGTACTTTAAAATTTGAAGCTACATCTATTTCCTAGGAGGAAAGCTTATTTTATTTTATTATTTAACTTTTTATTATGAAATCTTTCAAACATACACAACAGAAAAGAGAAGAGTGTAATGAGTCCCCATATATCTGTCATGATGCAGTTCCAACTATTGTCACAACATTCCCAATCTTACGTCATCTATTTCCCCATATATTTCTCTTTTTCTTTTTTCTTGAGCATTTTGAAACAGATCTCAAACAATGTGTCCTTTTATAAATACTTCAATGTGCATGTCTAAGTGATCATTTAAAAGGAATTTTAAAAAAACATAACCACTCTGACATTTACCACATTTATTAATAACCATTCCTTAGGAAAAAAAATCTGTAATTATGTACGGTGACAGATGTTAACTAGATCTATTGTGGTGACCATTTCACAATATATGCAAATGTCAAACCACTATGTTGTATACCTGAAACTAATATAACGATGTATGGCAACTATACCTCACTTAACCATTCCTTAAGATAATCTAAATTCAGAGCATACTGGAAATGCCCCACTTTATCTTAAAAATGCCTTTTTTTACAGGTTATTTTTTGAATCAGGGTCCAAACGAGTATCACACATTACGTTTGGTCGCTGTCTCTCTTTTATTCTATAGCCGACTCTTTTCTACATGCTATGTGTGGTACGTAAAAGACAATGAGTCACTTGACTATAGACTCTCCTACAATCTGTACTGGCTGACTGTTTCCTCATGGCGTCATTTGATTTGCTCTGCAAACTCGTGTATTTCCTGTACGTGAACTTGGGTTCAATTTTACGGTCAAAAATCCTTTATTCGAGGTGCTGTGTACTTCTTTTGGCATCACATTATGTGGTACATAATGGCTTATTGTTCCACTTTTAGAAAGGCCAAGACTGATCATTATGGGCCAGATTGTCAGACTGATCCCTCCATTATGAAGTTTCCTACCAACATTTCATCTAATGGTTTTGGCCTCTGTCAACAAGGGACCATTTTGTACTCAGATTACGAGGATAAGCAGGGCCAGTGTTTTCAGCACAGAGCTGTGTCAGGTAGTGTGGACATGGCTGTAGGAGTAGTCTTTGCTTGGGTGTAGGAAAAATCCCTTTCTCCACGGCCTCTCTGTTCCCTCACCCCTTTGCCTGCCTCCAGATGGGTGTACTTGTCAAAAAAGGCACCGGCCTGTTAGAGTAGCAACAGCATTATTCTAATGTAAGTCCTCACCAGGGGTTTCACAGGAATCCATATGGGAAACTAGCATTTTAGCGCTGGAAATTAAGGACAGTAGGGTGGGGTGTGTGTGTGTGTGTGTGTGCAGGTAAAATTGCAAAGACTATCTTTTAGCCTGAAGTATTTCTTCTACTGTTTTGAGGGTTAAATTGTCCTTTAATTGATGAAATTATGTTTACTGTATTTGATAATTGGCCAAATACAAAGTTGGCAAATTTGTTTTCCTGATCTTTGAAATCAGAAAGTCTCAGATATCAGATTAAGATGATCCTCAACCTAGGAGGTATATGAGAACCTTGGGGTGTCATGAGCTTTTATATTTTTCCAAGGGGGCATAGGTTAGGAAAAAGAAAAAAAGATTGAGAAACGCTAGTCTAAAAGACGATGGAATCAGCACAGAGAACATAAACTCTACCAGATGACAAAGGTGATCATAATCGGCAAAGTCTCTTTTCTTTTTACTTGCTTTGGTCTGCTTATTTTTATCAACCCATTAAAAATAGTCACAATGTCGTACCCACTAGGATGGCTACAATGAAAAAGAAATAATAACAAGTGGTGGCAATGATGTGGAGAAATGGGAACACTCAACCACTGGTGGTAGGAATGTAAAATAGTGCAGACTTTGGAAAATAGTCTTGCAGTTCCTTAAAGGTTATAAACATAGAGTTGCCCTGTCACCCAGTATTCCATTCCGAAGTATATACCTAAGAAAACTGAAAACATATGTGAACACAAAAACTTGTACACAAATGTTCACAGCAGCATTATAATAATAGCCCAAAAGATTTAACAGCCCAGTGTCCATCAACTGATGAATGAATTAATAAGATGAGATATAGCCATCCAATGGAATATTATTCAATAGCAAAAAGTAATGAAGTACTGACACATACTACAACATGGATGAACCTTAAAAACATTATGCTCTGTGAAAGAAGCCAGTCACAAGGGATCACATATAGTATGGCTTCATTTATATGAAATGCACAGGATAGGCAAATCCATAGCGGTACAAAGTAAGTTGGTAGTTGCCTAGAGCTGGGCGGGGGGCCAGTGGGACGGCTCTGGGAGATGAGGCCAGGAGATGGGCACTGACTGCTAATCTACACGGGGATTCTTTTGCGGTGAGGAAAAGTTCTTAACGTACTTAGTGAGGGTTGTACAACTCTGTGCCTGTATTAAAAACCACTACATTATACACTTTAAGTGGGTGAATTATGTGGTATGTGAAATGCATCTTGATAATGCTATTGTAAGAAACAAATAACAACAAGCCTTTTGAATAAGCATTGCTTTAAAGACACGAAACGTTCCACTCGTCCACTCTTAGGGATTAGAGACTGTCAAGGTTAGACTGGATTTTTTAGTCAACTGGTCTTTTTATCTCTTTATTGCCTTCACATCTTCTTTCTCCACGTTCTAAAGTTTAATTAACAAGACTCCCCATGTATTAACTAACAATGAAAGATAAGTCTAATGGGATGGTGTGAATAAACCCACTCAGAAGATCAAATTAGATTAGAAGTTTGTTTAATAAATGAAGGTTTGGAGTAAACAGTGTTTAATCAACCCATTTCCTGAATTAAGAATAGGGAACATGGGCTTCCCTGGTGGCGCAGTGGTTAAGAATCCGCCTGCCAATGCAGGGGACACGGGTTCAAGCCCTGGTCCGGGAAGATCCCACATGCCGCGGAGCAACTAAGCCCGTGCGCAACAACTGCTGAGCCTGCATGCCACAACTACTGAAGCCCACACGCCTAGAGGCCGTGCTCCGTGACAAGAAAAGCCACAGCAATGAGAAGCCTGTGCACTGCAACAAAGAGTAGCCCCTGCTCGCTGCAACTAGAGAAAGCCCATGTGCAGCAATAAAGACACAACACAGCCATAAATAAATAAATAAATTAAAAAAAAAAAGAATAGGGAACACAAAACCTCCTAGGGCATATATAAAATAGTGAGCTATATTTTAAATTTTATGACCAGTTTTAAAAAAAGAGGCAGAGGAAGAGAATGAGAGCTGTACACATAGGAGATAGGGAGACAGAGGGAAGAAGAGGATCGCCGGAATCTTGGAATCCCAGTGTTCATCAGACCTTAAAACACAGCTTAAAATATAACCAAGTCAGGGCGGAAGGAACATGAATCTGTGAAAAACAGCTCTCAAATTTCTTGTCAGAGATAGTATATAAAGAAAGCAGACTGTCCTACTAAATAACTCAACCTCGTGATTGATAGCATAAGACCATAAACTAGTTTAAACTACAGAAAGTGAGCATTTGAAATGCAGGCTATCAAATCCTAAGACCTATGCCATGAATTCAGGATGCAGAAGGACTGCATGAACAAGATTAGATCTGAGGTCATTATTCAAAATACCAGAAGATTCAGAGGCGGAAGGTTCCGTGGAGGCCCTTTCTGATTTAAGCGGAGCTGCTGCTCATATGACCCTTGACTATCATGAGGGGAGGCCGGGCGTCACCAAGAGACACAAAGGCACTCTATGGATGGAACAGAAGTCCCCCCAAAAGTGAGCCAGAAACAAACAAAGACCAGAGGATGTGGGCTCTTAGCCAGTTCTGAATGGCTCATCACAGAGAGAGTTCACGCCCTCTTGACCTAGGATTAGGAGACAAAATCTGCTCAGAAAATGGGGATTCCTGAAAGATGGCTGGAACTCCAGCCATTTCAAGAAGGAACTTCAAACGCTGTAATTTCCATTAGAGAAACAGAAGGGGAAAAAAAGAGTGATAGAGAAAGACATTCATGATTCCTAATTTGTTCAACCGTCCTAATTTGTGATCCTTTCGCATCGTGTTCAAAAGATTTTAAAGCCAAGTTGTGCTTTCATAAGTAAAGGCATAGGGTGCCTTTACACTTGTCCTAAAGGGTTAAATGAAGTTAAATTTAAGGCCAAAATTTCCCATCGCTTTTTTATGGACTGCATGCATTAATTTTTTCAAATCCCTTCTGCTGTTTCGGCTGAAGGCATGTGTTGGAGGCTCTGTCCATCTCATCTGCAAGCTGGTTGGAGATCATTTTGAGCTGCATCTGAAAGGCTCAGTCAAGTCTCCAGACACTCCATTTCCATTGAACATGCTGCAATAAATTCTCCCAAAGACCGCCTGACAGTTTGAGCGGTGTTATGTGAGAAGATGGAGCCCAGTTTGGTGTGGTATCAATTTGCAGTTGAGTTAGCATATTTTCACATGAGCTATAAATCTCGTGGATCCACCAGCTCTCAGCTTGATTTATAAGCTGCAGTTGCCAGGCACATGCCACACTACACCAGTCCGCCTTCCCCAGTGTCCCCACAGCTTTCACGAGATCCTCACGCTGGAATTTGACAAGACGTCAGGGAAGAACAGTAGTAAAGTTCCAGAGAGGGAGGAGACTGAGAACCAGCCTATTTATAACTTTGCCCTTTTTTTTTGGTCATGTTCTGTACTATGAACATGGCCTTAACCTAAGTTATTGGTCTAAAGAACCCAGTTCTGAAGTGAGAGTCTTCTAATGTTTAGAGTTATACAAGCAGACCTCGGAGATATGGCAGGTTTACTTCCAGACCAATATGGCAGGTTTACTTCCAGACCATCGCAATAAAGCCAATATGGCAATAAAGTGAGGCCCACAAATTGTTTGGCTTTCCAGTGCATATAAAAGTTATGTTTACACTATAATGTAGTCTATCAGGTGTGCAATAGCATTATGTCTAAAAAAACAATGTACAGGGGACTTCCCTGGTGGTCCAGTGGGTAAGACTCCATGCTCCCAGTGCAGGGGGCCTGGGTTCTATCCCTGGTGGGGGAACTAGATCCTACATGCATGCCACAACTAAGACCCAGCACAGCCAAAATAAATTAATTAATGTTTTTAAAATGTGCATACTTTCATTTAAAAATACTTTATTGCTTATAAACGCTCACCATCATCTGAGCCTTCAGCGAGTCATAATTTTTTGCTGGTGGAGGGTCTTGCCTTGACGTTGGTGGCTGCTGGCTGGTCAGGGTGGGGGTTGCTGAACGCTGGGGTAACTGTGACAATTTCTTAAAATAAGACAACAATGAAGTTTGTCACATTGATGGACTCTTCCTTTTACTTGAACACTCAGAGGCCACAGTAGGGTTATTAATTGGCCGACTTTCAATAGGGCTGTGTCTCAGGGAATAGGGAGGCCCAAAGAGAGGGAGAAAAATAGGGGACTGCCAGTTAGTGGAGCAGTGAGAACACACACAATATTTATCAATTAAGTTTTCTGTTTTATACGGGTTCGGTTCATGGGACCCCAAAACAATTATATAGTACCATCAGAGGACTGATCACAGATCACCATCACACCTATGAGAATAATGAAAAAGTTTGAAGTATTGTGAGAATTACCAAAATGTGAGACAGAGACACAGAGTGAGCAAATGCTGTTGGAAGAGTGGTGCCCATAGACTTGTGCCATGAAACTCCAATCTGTAAACATTGCAACGTCTCCAAAGTGAGATCAAATGAGGGCTGCCTGTAATTTGTAATAAACCATGAATACTTTAAAACCCAAATACAAAAAGTTGTATAGCTTTATTGCGATATGATTCACATATCATACAATCCATCCATTCAAAGTCTACAACGCAATGTTTTTTTTGTACCTTCACCAGATTGGGCAACCATCACCACTATCAGATTTTCGAATATTTTCGCCCCTTCTAAAAGGAACCCTGTACCGATTCGATGTCATTCTCCCCCCCCTCCACTCCCCCATCTGCCGCCCGCATACACAAGCCCCAAGCAACCATGAATCTACTTTCTGTCTGTACAGATTTGCCCATTCTGGACATTTCACAGAAATGGAACCATACAATATGTGGTCTTTCGTGACTGACTTCTTTCACTGAGCATAATGTTTTCAAGGTTCATCCATGTTGTAGCATGTGTCGGTATTTCATTTATTTTTATTGCCAAAATAATAACTGTTCTGTTTTGTGGGTACACACATTTTATTTCTCCATTCATCAGCTAGTGGACAGTCAATAAAAAAATCCATATAAGAAAAATAGTGGCGCATATGTAATCATGAAATTTATCTTGGTTGTCTGTTGCACATGTTCTGCAAGAACGTCTAAATCCTAGTTGAAGTGTAACTTACCTGCAAGGCTGGTTATGAATTAGGATACAGAAAATGCGTTGTAGAATGTGTGGCGTTTTATTCAGGCATTTCTGAATTAGTAGAGTCCTTCCTCTGACATTTGCACACTTCACTTTCAACAAGTCTCTGGCTCTAGTTTACAAGCTAAGTCCATGCTTCATCAAGGTTGTTCTAAGTAGCCAGGAACTTCCAGACTCTCCCAAACTAAACCCATTCTCTAGATTCAAGCCTTTCAAATGGCTGCCCTGCTCTGACCCTGGTGAGGGAAGATTTGCATGCAATCTTAGGCTGCAGAGAGATGCAGGGTCTGAATGGGGCCCTTCCAGAAGTGATGACTCACTGTCTATAAAGGGCACTTTGGGGCTCATTTGCAAACATAACCTCAAACAATTTTTGCAGAGAGGTGTAGCCTACTTGCCAATAATCATTTTCACAAATGATGCTACTTCATTGACTGAAGATTAGTACTTATGGCACTGGCTGTAGCGGCAGCAGGAGCAGATGAATAGCCATCATTACAATCCCCGAGTGAATGGCATCACCTGCTGTATGAACGAAATGACACCCTCAAAGCAGTTAGAGGCTTCTTGGATTAATTTGAAAGACTTATGAATAAAATATTGTAGCCTAGGCTATAGAGGCAAGCACAGGGGGCTGCCCAGCAGCTCTCAGGCAATGAATGCCCTAGAAACTCGAGTGCTCTGCTTTCACGCCTGTTCTGTTAATGACATGGTGACACCAAGCTGTCATGTCTGTTTACTCCACTGTACACTCGGATGGTGTACTGATTGTCAGAGTGGCGAACTGAAATTATAGATATAAAAGTGCCTGAAATCTGGCAAGCGTTCTGTAAACCATTAACTGAATCGGAGAAAAGCTACATGATTCCAATTGGGCTTATGCAAAGACCAATATAGCAATCTCTGTTTTACAAAATAATTTCTAAATCCTGATTATTGCAACAGTTTCCAGCAAAACAATTCCTACACAACATATCACATCATTTAGAGACACCCAGGAATTTCACTAGAAGTTGATTAGTATAAACAATCAGTTCAATCCAGTATGGAACCAAGGATACATATAAACAAAGCAGACAAAAATCCTGTTCTCAAGAAGCTTATAGTCCCATCGAAAGTCAAGGTTATTCCTACTCTGTGCACATTCTGGGCAAATACATTTTTCCAAGCTCCTTGTCTATATAAACAATTTGATTTTAAAAATGTATTAGATGGGCTTCCCTGGTGGCGCAGTGGTTGGGAGTCCGCCTGCCGATGCAGGGGATACGGGTTCGTGCCTCGGTCTGGGAAGATCCCACGTGCCACGGAGCGGCTGGGCTCGTGAGCCATGGCCGCTGAGCCTGCACATCCGGAGCCTGTACTCCGCAGCGGGAGAGGCTGCAGCGGTGAGAGGCCCGCGTACTGCCAAAAAAAAAAAAAAAAAAAAA
>NW_020837969.1:12151992-12243296 GCF_003676395.1 Aethalodelphis obliquidens
CAATCAGTGCACATAAAAATTCTTCTTAGCGTCCAAGCACCATCTCTTTCTGCTCATGTCCAGGAATCATCTTTTGTGTTCTCTATTGCCAGATGCCCCCTTCCTGACCACGTTCACATCTCTCATTGTGAGAAAAAGGTAACAGCACTGTTCTTATTCACGACGCACGGCTCTTCAGAACCGGGATGCACTGAAACAGCATAGATCGTCAGTCTCTGCTCGTCCCCACAGTGAACGCTGGCTACGTCATTGCTCATGAGGCTGCCTAATCCACTGGGCTTCCAATGACCACCTTAAAGGTTGTCACTGTGCTTCACTGATGGTGACCACAAATGCAAGTCTGATCCAGCATTTGCAGGAAAATATGAACAGTGATGTGTTCTCTGGCCAGGTCGGCTTTTCTGTTTGGAATGTTACAGCTTAAACATGGAACAACTCATCATCTGAACAGGTCTTCTCTTGCACTCCTTACACTGTAGTCCCTGCATTGTTAGAATGTCGTCTGCACCCCTACCTTCCAGACACTGCCACCAGCAGGGAGGGGCCGTGGGCAGGAAGAGAAGAGCGGACCAGTTCATGCCAGGAATGTCAGTCCTTTATCTGGCAAAACCGGCAGGGTGTGGATTGCAGGCACAAGAGAACATTGATTGGAAGGGCCGTCGTACTGGAGGGGCCCTTTGGCACCATGGAGTCATAGTCTTGAAAGCCCGTGGGGAAGATTGGGCACGAGAACTGTGGAGGACTGCCTGACACGTGGAGCCTATGGAGGAGACAGGGTGACTGCCCTGGGGGACAGCAGAAGTTTACACAGGGTAAAGGATGCCTGCCAGCAACCCTGTGGCCCTCCGGTGCTATTGATGGGAGGTGGTACCACATTGGGAAACGGTCAAGCAAAAGCCATTGCTGCCTTCCTGAGTTCGCGACTTGGTTTCACATGATACGTGGTCTTTCGCTTAGGGTGTGGGGTTTATACTCTGCTGTTGCCACCTTGAAATTTTTGATAATTGCCTCTTTGAGCTTGTGTTTTGCGAGGAAGTCCTGCGGGACAATGGAATACGCGTGTCAGCAGCAGAGATATGCCGGGGGCCAGGCTCTGAGCCTCACGGCCAAGCACACATACGTATGCCTTGTGGGTAGTTGGGCTCCATGGGGTCCTAAGGTGGCCAGGCCAAGACCTGGCCCTGATCGGTGGTGATGAGCAGTTGTGGCAGAAGCAGTGGTGGCAGCGGTACCAGCTGCAGCCGTGGGGAGAAAATAGTGGCTCGGTATGCAGCCAGTGCCAGCACCTGGGGCGGGGAGCAGTAAAGCTTGTCAGCAAATTATTACAAAAGGAAATCATAGACATGGGAACTGCAGCAAAGCATATCAGGAAGTTATTAGGAGTCTCAGAGTTTAGGATCTCCAGTTTTTAAAACTGCTGGAACATTGCAAAGCAAAGCAAACATCCACAGGCTTGAAAATTAAATTTAAAGGTCATTGCGTTCAGCAGAAAAGAACACCGCTTTCATAAGAAGCTTCAAGTAAACCAATTATCAATAAGGAAAAAATTCTTAAATTTTCATTGTAATTGAAGAAATAAGTATAGAATGCATAAATAAGTGCTTTAAGTTATATAAGAATCATGAAGGCAATTTCAAAAACCTCCACAAGTTAAAGGAAATACCAGGGAAAACCTTAAAATGCCAGTGGGAAATTTAAAACTTGATAGAATTCAGACTTACACAAAATTGATTTTGTATTGAGTAAAATCTTTTTTAGAAAAATTATCCTGTGAAAATAATCTCTAGATGTGCTAAACTTTAAATTTCAAAGTAATGTATCAGAAATTTATCATGTTGTTACAGACTGCAAATTCTCTTAACAGCTCTGGAAATAGTTTCTTCTTTCTCAAAATAAAAAATCATCAAAAATTATTAGTGATCTTGCATCTGGTAGTAGTGACTGATGTTCCTTTCAATTATATTGATTGAAAGTGAAATTGCTAAAAGGATAGTTTTTGATGATCTAATCAATGAATTTACAGAAAAGCAAGCCAGAAAAATCTTAAGTCAACGTATCACATTTTAAAAGTATCATTATTTACCATACTATATAAAATTATGACGACGGAATATTACTCAGGGCTAAAAAGAAATGAGTTATTAAGCCATGAGAAGACATGGAGGAAACTTAAATGTATTTTTACCAAGTGAACGAAGCCAATCTGAAAGGGCTACATACATACTGTGAATCTAAAACTGCTCTAAAAAATAAAGTCTATTTAAAAGGGGGAAAAGTGGGGAAAAGATCTGAACTCCTCATCAAAGAAGACGACGTACAGATGGCAAATAAGCATATGAAAAGATACTCAGCATCAGACGGCATTAGGGAATTGCAAATTAAAACGACATTAGAGACCACCGCACATCCATTAGAATGGTAAAAATCCAAAACACTGATGACACCAGCTATTAATGAAGGTGTGGAGAAACAGGATCTCTCATTCATTGCTGGTGGGAATGCAAAACGGTCCAGAAACTTTGGAAGACAGCTCGGCAGTTTCTTACAAAGCTAAACATATGCTTAACGTATGATACTCAACACACGATCATGTTCCTTGGTATTAACTCAAAGGATTTGAAAATTTATGTTCACGCACCAATCTGCACATGGATGTTTATGTAGTTTTATTCCTATTTGCCCAAACTTGGAAGCAACCAAGATGTCCTTCAATAAGTGAGTGGATAAATAAATTGTGGTACATCCAGACAATGGGATATTATTTAGCGCAAAAAAGAAATGAGCTATCAAGCCATGAAAAGACATAAAGGAATCTTAAACGTATATTACTAAGTGAAAGAAGCTAATCCGAAAGGCTACATACAGTATGATTCTAACTATACGACATTCTGGAAAAAGCAAAACCATAGAAGTTTAACATAAAAACATAAAGGGATCAGCGGTTGCCAGGGGTTGTAGGGAGGGAGAGATTATTAGAGGATCTTCAGAGTAGGACGCTATAATGGTGGATACATATCATTATACATCTGGCAAAACCCACAGAATGTACAACACCAAGAGTGAACCCTAATGCAAACCATGGGTTTTGGGTGATACTGGTGTGTCAGTGTAGGTTCCTCAGTTATAACAAATGCACCACTCCGGTGGGGCATGCTGATAGCGGGGAAAGCTGTGCATGTGTTGGGGCGGCTGGGGGTATGTGGGAACTCTCTTTACTTCTGTAAATCTAAAACTTCTCTTTAAAAAAAAGAGCCTATTTTTGGGACTTCCCTGGTGGCACAGTGGATAAGACTCCACGCTCCCAGTGTAGGGGGCCCGGATTCAATCCCTGGTCAAGGAACTAGATCCCATGTGCGTGCCGCAACTAAGAGTTCTCATGCCACAACTAAGGAGCCCGTGTGCCTCAACTAAGGAGCTGGTGAGCTGCAACTAAGATGCGGTGCAACCAAATAAGTAAAATTAAAAAAAATGTTTTAAATAGTCTATTTTTAAAAAGCTGGTTAACAATGACAAACTATGAGATACACAAAAAAGCAAGAAGAAGCAATATGTTAAGAGGTAAAGTTATCAGAAAAACCAGATCCAGATATAGCCCTGAGGTTGGAACTATCAAACAGGTCTTTAAAATAATTATGATTAATATGTTAAAGGAAAGGAACTAGAGGAAAATGTGGACAGCATGCATAAACAAGTGGGAAATTTTTGCAGAGAGATAGAAACTATAAAAAAAGAGTAAAATGGGGGACTTACCTTGTGGTGCAGTGGTTAAGAATCTGCCTGCCAATGCAGTGGACTCAGGTTCAAGTCCTGGTCCAGGAAGATCCCACATGCCACAGAGCAACTAAGTCCGTGCACCACAACTACTGGGCCTGCACTCTAGAGCCTGCGAGCCACAACTACTGAGCCCTCGTGCCCACAACTACTGAAGCCTGCGTGCCTAGAGCCCATGCTCCGCAACGAGAAGCCACCGCAATGAGAAGCCTGTGCACCACAATGAAAAATAGCTCCCACTCGCCTCAACTAGAGAAAGCCTGTGTGCAGCAACGAAGACCCAACTCAGCCAAAAATAATTAAATAAAATAAATAAATTTAAAAAAAAGAGTAAAATGGAAATGCGAGAAATAAAAACCATGATATTAGAGATGAAGAATTCCTATAATGGGCTTATCAGCAGATTGGGAAGAGCTGAGGAAAGGATCAAGAAATGTGAAGAGAGTTTCACAAAAATTATCCAAACTGAAACATAAAGAGAAAACTTTTTTTTTTAAGCCTAGAGTAACAAGAGCTGTTGGACAATATCAAACAACTTAATACATGTGAAGGTGGAGTCCCAGAAGGAAAAGAAAGAGAATAACAACAACAACAAAAAAACATACTTGAAGAAATAATTGTTGAGAATTTTTCAAAATTAATGCAAGACAACAAATCTCAGATTCAAGAAACTCAGAGAACTCCAGGCTGGGGAAAGAAAAAAGGTCACCCAGGCACTTCGTGGTCAAGTGGCTAAAAACCAGGAGAAAGATAAAATCCCGAAGGTGGCTGGAGGAAAAATAAAACAAACTATTTTGTTATTGTTTTAATTTGCATTCCCCTGATGACACATGATGTAAAGCAATCTTTTTATATGCTTATTTGCCATCTGTATATCTTCTTTGGTGAGGTGTCTGTTATTGTATTCTTATTGTTGAGTTTTAAGAATATTTAAGAATATTTTGTATATTTCAGAAACAGTCATTTATAAAATGTGTCTTTTGCAAATATTTTCTCCCAGAACGTGGCTTGTCTTCTCATTCTCTTGATACTGTCTTACACATAGCAGAAGTTTTAAATTTTATTTTATTTTATTTTAATGAAAACCAGCTTATCATTTCTTTCATGGATGGTGCCTTTGATGTTGTATCTAAAATGTCACGGCCATACCCAAGGTCATCTAGGTTTTCTCTTATGTTATCTTCTAGAAATTTATAGTTTTTCATTTTACATTTCGGTCTATGAACCATTTTCAGTTTTTGTGAAGGGTATGAAGTCTGTGTCTAGATTCATTGTTTTGCATGTGGATATCCAATTGTTCCAGCACCGTTTGTTGAAAAGACTATATTCTGACAAATTTTTAACAGTTTTCTCATTGCTTTTATAGAGGAAATAATTTTCAGAGGTCTTACTTTATTTTCCTGATGTCAACCCCCAATAAGAAAGCACTGGTTTAGGTATCAACGCATTCACCCCCATCTCATGTTCATGTCAATAAATTTAACATTTTGCATTATGATACCTCTGTTTTCCTGAAGGTTCTGATGAGACCTATACCATGCACCACGGGCAATACAACCCAACACATTTGCCACATACATTTCTGAGCAAGCTGTTCGGATTTCTTATTTATTTATTTAGCCATGCCGCGCAACATGCGGGATCTTAGTTCCCCTACCAGGGATCGAACCTGTGCCCCCTGCAGTGGAAGCTCGGAGTCCTAACCACCGGACTGCCAGGGAAGTTCCTCAGATTTCTTTTTGCACTGTAGTTCTCACTGTTGTAAAGCATCTTGGGACAGTCTGTCCTCAAGGGACCAAAACAAATAAATAAAAAACAAAATGATCTCTTAGTAGCTTTAATTAATTTTGTTTCATTAGTTCTGCATTTTTCATGCTCCTGTCACATAATTATTTGTAAATTATACTCATAACAGTTTCTTAATTTGTAGTAATTTTATCACTCAGAGAATAACTGTTAATTATCTTCCCCTATGATTATCACAGAAGAAAAACAAGAGTTTCAAAAACTGTGAAATTAAATTGGAAGGGAATTTCAAGCAGTCACATTCCCCCTTGTTCTGACATCCCAGATGGTGTCTACGGTTTGTATTCATAGTTTTGCAAAATGGCAGATGTCAGAAGCAAATATTTTCAGCATATTAATAAGAGCAATGCACTGGCCCTTTCTGTAATAGCAGGGATGGCACTGATAAAAAATGCTGAGAACTCTCTCAGATAGAGCAAGAAAAAATAGGCTCACTCACTGTCTTCAGTTAGTTTAGTGTCTGGATCAGTAAATGGAAAATCAAAAAATTGAAGCAATACCCCCTACTCCACCAGAGACTTATGATGTGACCTCATAATTCTCAGCTATGTTCCTCCTGGAGTGAGACAGGGCTATGGACCAATTAATAGGCTAATAAGCAGGTACTAACAGCTCGTGCAGTCAGCATCACAAACAGGCTGTGATTTCCCAATATCTGAAGCTTATTTCTGTAAGCTCTGAAATGTTAATTTTATCAGTTTGAAGGAAATTTCTCTAAAACATCACACAGGTAACTGCTTTCATTTATTTATTCTGAGGTATATTTGATTTATGATGCTGTGTTAGTTTCAGGTGCACAGCAGCAAAGTGATTCAGATATATGTATATATAGTCTTATTCAGGTTTTCCAGAGAAACAGAACCAAGAAGGTGTGGATATATAGAGAAAGAGATAAGAAATTTATTATGAGGAACTGGCTCACAAGATTATGAAGACGGGCAGGTCCACATCTGCAGTGTGGATCAGCGGCCTGGAGACCCAGGCGAGCGACAGTGTAGATGAAATCCAAAGACAGTCTACCTGCTAATTCTCTGTCACTGGGAGAGGGTTGGTCTTTTGATCTATCCAGCCCTTCACCTGGTTGGGTGAGCCCATCCTACATTACGGAGGATGACCTGCTTTACTCTGTGGATTAAGATGTTAATCTCACCCAAAAGCACCCTCCCAGAAACCTTCCCAGAATAATATTTGACCAGATACCTGGGCACCCTGCAGCCCAGTCAAACTGGCACATAAAATTAACCATCACAAAAATATACGAATTGGTGGGACAAATAGAAAGGTAGATTTAAACCCAAATATGTCGTCATTACATTACACTTAAGTGGACTATCTGTTATAGTTAAAGGACTTCTGTGGCCCAGAACTCTTTGCCCAACTTGACCACTATATCCTTTGGAGGTGAGCTAGCCTACTAACAGAGGCCTCTGGGCCTAACTTCTCTCCCACATGCGTGAAGTTTAGTGTGTGGATTCGCAGGTCTAGAAGTCAGAGTACTGCTCCCTCAGGTCCCCTCTGGAAGGTATTGTTGGATGAGTTAGGCTTTCTCAACCCAGGAAAGCAATACTTCAACTCTAGCACCTTATTTTGGCTGCCACACTTCCCCTACTCCCTGTTCAAACCTCATTTCTAGTGGAATGGACTGGTTTTGAAATATTTTGTGCTTGGAAGCATTGGATGATAGCAGCAACCTCAATTCATTAATTTTAGCTCCCTCTGCTGTTTCAGCAACATAGATCATTTAGGGAAAAAACAAAAACAAAAACAAAACCCCAAAACCAAAAAAAACACACCATGCATACACAGACACACACAGCAAATAACACTTAAGGGGAGGAAAAAACCAGAAACTAACTGGAGATTGCCATGGTCTGAACATGTCCCCCCAAATTCATGTGTTTAAATCCTAACAAAGGTGATGGTATTGTAGGTGGGGCCTCTGGGCATGATTAATTCAGAGGGCAGAGCCCTCATGAATGGGATTAGTGGTTAGAAAAGAGACTTAAGCAAGACCCCTCACCTCTTCCACGTTAATACACAGTGAGAAGGTGCCACGGATGAGGAAGCGGGTTCTCACCAGACACCAAATCTGCCGGCACCACGAGCTTGCACTTGCAGCCTCCAGAGCTGCGAGGAATAAACTCCTGTTGCTTACAAGCCAGTCAGTCTATGGTGTCTGTTGCAGCAGCCCGAACGGACTAAGACTGGGACAGTGGGGAATATCCCTTAGATTTAGATTTTTTAACTAAGTAATCTTCGTATGAAAAACGAAACAAGAAGTCATGGAAGGTACTTTTGAAAAGTGGCTACTCTGGGCTTCCCTGGTGGCACAGTGTTTGCAAGTCCGCCTGCCGATGCAGGGGACGCGGGTTCGTGCCCCGGTCCGGGAGGATCCCACATGCCGCGGAGCGGCTGGGCCCGTGAGCCATGGCCGCTGAGCCTGCGCGTCCGGAGCCTGTGCTCCGCAACGGGAGAGGCCACAGCAGTGAGAGGCCCGCGTACCAGAAAAAAAAAAAAAAAAAAAAAAGCTACTTTTCTCTTTCACGACTTCTTCCTTTTCATCACGACTAAAAAGTATGTCAGCATCAATAAACATTACCAAGCAGATTATAATAATTTATGGCTTGGAGTTACTCATTTATTCTTCAGCAAGTATCTCTGGAATGCTCACTTTGCACAGGGTGCTGGGTGCTGAGGACACAGCGGTGCAGAAGAGAGTTTTTTTTAAAATAATGCTCTCTTACCTTATAAATCTGCAAGGCTTTCTCCCTAACGCTTCCCTTGATCATACCCCTTTCCTGGGTAATAGATTAAATCATGAATGAAGATTAATGCAATTTACTGTGGATTTATTTTTTAAAATAAGACCTTCTTGGCTTCCCTGGTGGCGCAGTGGTTGAGAATCTGCCTGCTAATGCAGGGGACACGTGTTCGAGCCCTGGTCTGGGAGGATCCCACATGCCGCGGAGCAACTGGACCCGTGAGCCACAACTACTGAGCCTGCGCATCTGGAGCCTGTGCTCCGCAAAAAGAGAGGCCTGCGCACCGCGATGAAGAGTGGCCCCCGCTTGCCACCACTAGAGAAAGCCCTCGCACAGAAACGAAGACCCAACACAACAAAAATAAATTAATAAACTCCTACCCCCAACATCTTCAAAAAAAATAGGGGCTTCCCTGGTGGCGCAGTGGTTGAGAGTCCGCCTGCCGATGCAGGGGACACGGGTTCGTGCCCCGGTCCGGGAGGATCCCACATGCCGCGGAGCGGCTGGGCCCGTGAGCCATGGCCGCTGGACCTGAGCATCCGGAGTTACCTGGAGTTAGCATCAGATTCCGCAGATTTAAGGACTCAGTCCCACAAGACTACTCTCACTTCAGACGCTAGTTGGAAGTCCTACCCACCTGTACTTCTGACTGACCAGCTATAAGTCAGGGTTTCCTATGACCCTCTCTTCAGGTTTAAGCATTTGGTAGAACAGCAGAACTCAGGGGAACACTTTCCTTAGGTTTACTGGTTTATTATAAAGGCTACAACTCAGAAACCGCCTGATGGAAGAAATACACAGGGCAAGGTGTCGAGATGGGGGATCCAGAGCGCCCTTGCCCTCCCTGGTGTGTCACCCTTCCGATGCCTCAGTATGTTTACCAACTGGAAAACTCACCAAATCTTGTTATTCCAGAGCTTGTACTGAGCTTGACCTCCAGCCACTATTCCCCTTCCCAGAGGTTGCTGGGTGGGATGGAAGTTCCAACCTTCTAATAACTTGGTCTTTCTGGTGACCAGCCCCATCCTGAGGCTATGTAGGGGCTCCACCCTATATCACCTCAGCAACATAAACTTAGATAAGGTGGCAGAGGGTTCATTACAAATAACAAAAGACATCCCTATCATTCAGGAAATTCCAAGGACCAGGGACAGAGACCAAACGTATTTCTTATTATACCACAGTCTCCAAGCCAGACTGCCTGAGTTTGAATCCAGGCACCACGATTTATGAACTGAGTGACTCCGGAGCATTAAGTCATTTCCATGTACCCCGGTTTCCTCATCTGTTAAATGGTCGTAATAATAATAGAACCAACCTAACAGGTTTGTTGTGAGGTTTAAATGGGTTAACAAAAGCACTTAGAACAGTGCCGCACAGGAAGCAATCTGAAAGTGCTGAATTGCTATTCACACTCCCTGGTTCACCCCATGGCTGGATAAAATTCTAACCCCTCTGCTGCCTACAGATTAAATTCCAAAGGGCTTCTGTAAAAGCCTCAATTTCATATTATTCACAGCAAGTAGTTTAATAAGTGTTAGATAGAGGTGAGTTTGGTTAGCGTGTCCTTTCTTCTAAATGGGGAAATTGCATAGCGTAGGGTGTGTGTGTGTGTGTGCGCGTGTGTGTGTGCAAGTGCGTGAGTGACATTTAGAGAACTCCACCCTCCATTATGCCAATATTTAGAAAGAGTATATCTAGGCTTTCAGTTATTACTATCAGTACAGTAATATGTACAGATAAGTTCTAAACCCTTGCTTTCGATAAGCATGAAGAAAAAATATCTTTCCAAATCAGAAATTGATGAATGATTTTTGGCCAAGATATTTAAGTGAATTATGTTCCTGGTTGCTGGCAGAATGTCAGTATTTCCATTAGAAGATGTTATCAAATCCAGATGATATAGGGTAGAGATCACTGTGTTCCATTAATGCCTTTGAATTCAAGGGTACATGTACCTTGATTTCTCCCAGGGTGTGACACAATTCTCATTGAAACAGGGATAAAATCGGTTGATTCATTAAACTCATGACGATATTGTAACCGAAAGTGGGGTCTGGCTGCTCGCTGCTCAAAAGCAAATAAAGAGGCCAGTTTGGTGGAAAGGAAAGTTTACTTTATTTTGGACGCAAAAAAAAAAAATTATATTTGGGTGGGTGGGGTGACGGAGGGCAGATCCCTGTCCAAAGGCCAACTCCCTCCCCCACCCCCCAACAATCAGGGGACAGGAGCTTTTATAGACGGAGGGAGGGGCTACGTGCAGAAACAGCACAGTCAGCTCTGACAGTCATCTTGAAATTGGTCATTGGCGGTCTGACCAGCATCATCTCCATTGTTTTAGGTACAGTTAATCTTCAGTTCCAGGGTTGGTTTGTTTCCATTTCTTTGAAGCCGATTCTTGGAATTGTGGCAGCTTAGGTCATGGCTACAGCCTGGTCATCATGTAGTTAACTTCTTCCACCTGGTGTGGGTTTCAGTATCTACAAGACAGCTCACAGGATACGGCCCAGAATATTATCTATAGCCCTGGAGGAGAAACTAGAGGTCCTTGACTATGCTTAATGACTAAACTATTATTATTTGGTTCCCTTTGACTGTGTTCCTCTGTTTCTGCATTATCTCACTTCTCTGATTAAACTTTGGCTAAAGTTTTTCCACAGACAAAAGGCGGGCTGAGGACACGGAGAGGCAAGGACCACAGGGTCCTGCTCCATTTCAGTATGACAGCACGCAATAAATCCAAAGACGAACCCATGCAGGAAAGTCAGGTTGTAAACACGAATATGTCTTGCACGCCCATGTGTCTTTCCTGTGAAGCTATTTTTGGGTCCATACAGCAGTTTAATTTATGAGGACCCAGAGAATCTTTTTAAGGATGTGCGTGGAATTCCATCCTTCAGGCATCCTACGCTTCCTCTAAGGAAGTTCAAGTCACACTTATCAAGAATCTTCTGGGACTTCCCTGGGCGCAGTGGTTAAGAATCTGCCTGTCAATGCAGGGGACACGGGTTCGAGCCCTGGTCCGGGAAGATCTCACATGCCGCGGAGCAGCTAAGCCCGTGCGCCACAACTACTAAGCCTGCTCTCTAGAGCCCGAGAGCCACAACTACTGAGCCTGCATGCCACAACTACTGAAGCCCGCGCGCCTAGAGCCTGTGCTCCGCAGCAAGAGAAGCCACCGCAACGAGAAGCCTGCGCACCGCAATGAAGAGTAGCCTCCGCTTGCCGCAACTAGACCCAACACAGCCAAAAATAAATAAATTTATTTTTTAAAAAAATCTTCTTCAACAACCTAATTTAGCCCTAGCCCACTGTTCCTACCGGCTCATCATGATAATCACCAAATGAGTTTGGGAGGAAAAAAAAATCCCAGGCCATACTTGTTGAGACTCCCATAAGGAGATATTGGGGTGGAGCCCAGTCATTCATAATTTTTAGAGTTTCTTAGGGGATTATGATCAGGCAGAATTAGAAGCCACTGGTCTTTCTCCATGATCTGTTACCTGACAAAAGTGTAGTAGGTGAGGTCTGGGAATATCCAGCCTTCCTGAGACCCCCTTTACTGAGGACTCTTCCCTTATCCACAAGGGGTGGGTCTTGACTAGTATAGTTTCAGTACCGGACTTTCTTCTAGGCCATGGTGATTTGACCAAGGGAAGGGCTGTGGCATAACTTGGGCCATATTTGCTTCTCTCATTTTATTTAACTTGAGCCACGGAGGCTGAAAGAGCTGGAGCAGAAGACACAGAGGAGCACGATCCCGAGGGTCCACGTGCCTGCTGCAGGGGCCCTGCTGAGGTGACCCTGGTTCCCACCTTTCCTGACGCCCATTCTGTTCAACTTTTCCTTGAATTCTGCAAAACACTCTGCATTAGTTTCCTACCAACTGAGCAGCTTAAAACAATAGAAATGTATTGTCACACCGCTCTGGAGGCCAGAAGCCTGAAATCAGGGTGTTGGCAGGATTGGTTCTTTCCGGAGCTTCCGAGCAAGAAACCCTTCCTTGTGTCTCTCCCAGCTTCGCCAGCAATCCTTGGCGTTCCTTGGCATGTAGATGCAGCTTCCCGATCTTTGCTTCCATCGTTACATTACCTTCTTCTCTGTGCCTAACCTCTTCTTATTCGGACACCAGTCCCTGGATTTAGGGCCTCCCGAAATCTGGTGATGGTTAATTTTATGTGTCAACTTGGCCAGACCACGGTATCCAGATATTTGTTCAAACACGAGTCTAAATGTTGCTGTGAAAGTATTTTTTATATGAGATTAACATTTAACTCAGTAGATTTTGAGTAGAGAACATTAACCTCCATAACGTGGGTGGGCCTCGTCCAATCAGTTGAAGGCTTTAAGAGTCAACAGAATGAGGTCCCCTGAAGAAGAAGGAATTCTGCCAGCAGACTGCCTTTGGACTTGAGCTGCAACATTAACTCTTCCCTGGGCCTTCAGTCTGCTGGCCTGCCCTGCGGATTTTGGACTTGCCAGGCTTCACAATGGTGTGAACCAATTCCCTGAAGTAAATTTGTCCCTCTATATATCTGGTTGGTTCTATTTCTCTGGAGAAACCGACTAATATGGGAGGGGTTGGGTGGCCCCGTTTCCTACAGCACATACGTGTACGCACTCTTCTGGCTGCCATGTGACACCTACATGTCCCCCACCCTCCTCTCATGGGTACCTTTGTTTCCCCGGCCACCACCGGAGTATGGGGTCTGCTGTATCTTCTCCACCTCAGTGAGGGCTGGTCCTGTGCATACACAGGTCATTCTCACGTGTGCTGTCACTCTCTCACGTCTCTCTGTCCCCTGCTCCCATATCTCCTGCTACCTGGACAATGCCCCTTGTCCTAAACACCATCCAGCGGTGCTGACCTGCGCTTCATCTTTCAGGGCCATTAGCATCGGTCTTATGTCCTCTCCCCAGGCTTTGGAACACATTTATAAGGGAAGCCGTTGTTTCTAATCACCTTCAGAGTTATCATAAAGACCACCTTTTGGAAAAAATCAGTACATTTTTATGTTCAAATAAATTCTCTTTCTAAGGCACAGATATAAAGACTTCATAGTGTGAATTTTCGTTCTCCTCAAGTTATTGCCTGAACGCTGGTACAGACTTTCAGTCATGTACCTTAGTTTTAATTTTTGATATTCTAATCTTGTTGTCAAGTTGACCATCATTTGGAAATTTTAACATCGGACCCACTATTAGTATCCCAGGGATGTTCACATTTAATTAAAAACAACCGGAGAAGACATTTATTTAATAATGTATTAGTCTATTATTAACCACTTGAGCATATAGTAGCCTTTAGGATGAAATGACTTTTATCTTCCCTCTTTTCTGAAAAATCCACAAATTAGCTCTTCTTGGTATTTGAACTACTTTCCTTCTGGGGGTAACACTCCGTTACTTTACTACACGACTTCAAAATGTGCTCTTGACCATGACCCAAGAGACTAGGGGGAAATGCAGAGATAAGGGCTACACTGCCAACCTCATTTCCACCTTTTATGAAGGAAGAAAGGTAAGGGTAACAGTTAGAGGTGTCACCTGTATCAAGAAAACAAAAGCTTTTCCACAAAGCCTCAGGTTACATCTCATTGCCCAGAATGGAGGCCAACGCCCAGTCCCTGCCGCAAAGGAACCCAGGCTGCACGCAGGTCTCCACTCTAAACCCAACCAAGGTTCTTTTGGAAAGGAAGAGAAGGGAACAAGTATGGGGGTACACAAACAGGCTTCCTGCAGAAAGGAAGTGGAAGCGTGTGACCAGGCAGAGGGCTTTCCCTGGGGAGGGGTATAGATTTCCCTTTTATTTGACACACTTCTTTTGCTGCTGATTTTAAAATAATGTCAAACATACAGAAAAGTTTCAAGAATAGAAGAAACTTTCCTGAACCACTTGAGAGTAAGATGCTGTTACGATACCCCATCACCCCTGAATTCTTTAGTTTGTAATTCCTACAAACAAGGACATTCTCCTACCTAAGTGAAATGACCACCATCAAAACCAGGAAATTAACAGTGAAATCTTCATACCATCTACTCCACGGACCTCATTCAAGTGCATTCTTTTCTCTATGATTCATATATTGAATTTTCATTGACGATTTTCCTTGATGTCAGCTACTTGGGAGAAAATACAGATTATTTTTATTAAAAATGTGTCCTTCACATTGTCCTTGAGCAAACAAGGTGAGAGTTTTTCGGAACAAGTGGGAATGTATGGGTAAATGTGGGGCAGATGCACGGTCTGTGATCTCAGTGCTCTGTGGAGGGATGCTTGGGCTGGGACCCCAGAAGAAGGACTCAAGTCTCCCACCCCCACTCAGTTGCATTCCCTTTTTATAGAGCAGGCATGGGAGTGGCCTTGCCAACTGGGATGCAGTATCTGCCTGGGCATCGGGCAGTCTGAAGTTAGATGGCAGCTGTGCGGGAAGTTAGCTGTCTGTAGCGCCTGCTGCCAGCACCTGTTGACCTGTGGGAAGTTGCCTTTGGGCACAGCCCCTCCTGCTGGGGGAAGGGGAGGCTCTGGACCCATTCAGACTGTTGTCAGGCAACCTGAGTCTTCAGGGTCAGACAATCCTGTTTGTCTTTCCGCAAAGTATATAGACAATTCGTAAAGAAAGCCTATCTTAAGTAAAGTTTAGATTGTTGAGGGAACATTATATAGGACTTTTTTTGGGCCTCTCTCCCTTCCATTACTGCTCACAGAGGTTACAGATTTGAAAGAACTTTTAGATGATCTGCACACACAGTCACTTCAAGAGAGACCACGGGGGTGGGGTGATGTGCATATAGGCTACACTACTGACTGCCTCATACCATGGTCTTTGGCCCTTGTGGTATTTTTGATTCCTAATAGTTCATGTTTTAATTTTAGTGTGTTTATAGTTTTTGAAGCTATACTAGAAGGTGTAAAACTGGTATGGGAAACAGTCTTACCTAAATGCAAAAGGAGGAATTAAACCAGAACTTTATCATTGTTAGAAATTCTAAAAGAAAAAAAAAAAAAAAAAATGGACCCCCTGAGCCTATGCTGTGATGATATGGTCCCCAATTAGGAGTAGCCTCAGTGGAGCACGGTGATTTCACTATCTACTACTTATAGGATGCATACATAGAACTACTCAAGTGGTTCGAGTTGAAAAACTTTGCAAAATTAACTACTTAATCATTTAGGGCTGCGTTTCATCATTTTTTCTGGAACATATTTAAATCCATCCTCTATCAATGCCATAGGAAACCTTCCCTCTAGACCTGTGTGTCCAACATGGTAGCCACTAGCCACATACGGTTCTATACATTAAAGTTACAATGAACTCATTTAAATTAAGAATTTAGTTTCTCAGTCACACGAGCCACATTTCAAGCGCTCAATGGTCACCTGTCTCTAGTGGCTACCTCACTGGATAACGTGGCTATAGAACATTTCCATCATCAGAAAGTTATGTTAGATAGCGCTACTGACCTTTGCCAGGAAACAAAACCTTGTCCAATGTCCAGATCTTATCAAAAGCCTGTTTAGAGAAGCAATGTTTACAGAAGGTTGGTGGAAGAGGGTTCATTCCTATGGTTTCTTTTTTTTTTTTGCGGTACGCGGGCCTCTCACTGTTGTGGCCTCTCCCGTTGCGGAGCACAGGCTCCGGACGCGCAGGCTCAGTGGCCATGGCTCACGGGCCCAGCTGCTCCGCGGCATGTGGGATCCTCCTGGACCAAGGCACGAACCCGTGTCCCCTGCATCGGCAGGCGGACTCTCAACCACTGCGCCACCAGGGAAGCCCCATTCCTATGGTTTCTTTGAGCTTTAGCCTTGAATCGAGCAAGACCGTCAACAGCATTTTTGGATCCCATCGTCCTGGCTCTCTACAGAGCTGCTTGCATTGAGCCACGTTTTGGGATTTTGTCCAAGAACTCATTAAGCTACAACCGCGTGTATTGCTGTGCCAGAAAGTGAAGAATCACTCAGGTGTGATGAGTGCCAGTGTGAGGGCATTCACCAGCCAAATCTGGGAGAAACTGAGCAGTAAATTAAATAGGATAAAATGGATTAAAGAATAAATCCAGCATGGAAATGAGTCCACACTGATGTGTGGAGGAAAATGCTGGACCATAAAATGCCAATAAATAAATGCAGAAGGAATGATGGAATTAGAACATCACCACTTGACACCCTCCATGGTCATAGCTGTTTCAAGCAAGAATCAGCAATAAAAACTAGAGGGGGAAAGCTGGAACAAAATATTTGCTTAATTTCAAGGTATCTATTTACAAAATATTTCTCAATTATAAGAAACAGTGACTTCAGGGACTTCCCCGGCGGTGCAGTGTTTAAGACTCTGCGCTTCCACTGCAGGGGGCACGGGTTCGATCCCTGGTCAGGGAACTCAGAACCACAGGCCACACACTGCAGCCAAAAAAAAAAAGGAAAGAAAAGAAATAGTGACTTCACAGTGGGGAAAAGCTGGCGGACACTACCTTAAGCAAGTGTTCAGAGTTGACATCATCAGGATGAGAAGAGTAGGTATGCTGTGTCTCCTGACGGGTCACACTGAGAACGCGATACTACCAAGATACTCGTGCCAAAACATGACCTGAATATAATCATGAAGAAACACTGGGCAAACCAGAATCGAGGGCCATTTTACAACTATCTGGCCCGTACTGTTCAAAAATGTCAAGGTCGGGCTTCCCTGGTGGCGCAGTGGTTGAGAGTCCGCTTGCCGATGCAGGGGACACGGGTTCGTGCCCTGGTCTGGGAGGATCCCACATGCCGCGGAGCGGCTGGGCCCGTGAGCCATGGCCGCTGAGCCTGCGGCTCCGCAACGGGAGAGGCCACAACAGTGACAGGCCCGCGTACCGCAAAGAAAAAAAAAAAAAAAGGGAACATCCTTGTCCTTGAAAATACACACTGAAGTGTTTAGGAGTAAAGGGGCATAATGTCTCCAATGGTTTAGAAATATGTATATTTGTATATATGTATGCATATAGAGAGAGAAATAGAGAAATTGGGGTGAGGAGGGAGGGAGGAGTGGGGAGAGAGAGAGAGAGAGAGAGAGAGAATGATGAAGTATATATGGTAAAGTGTAACACATGCGACATTCGGAGAGTCTGGGTGAAAGTGGACTTTGTACTGTTTTTGCCATTTTTCTCTAGGTCTGAAATTACGTCAAAATGGAAATAAACAAAAAAAATGACCTCATGAAAATCCATTACTATTTTTGTTGTGGGAGGTTTAAGCTTCTCTGCATCTCTGCTGTGAAACTTAATATGAGAAAATTCTTCTAGAGTTAAAAGCTAGAAAAGCTTTGCGTCCCCCCAAAGACTTTTTTGTTTCTCTTGTTGCCTATTAAAAGTGTACCTGTTTTCCTTTTCACTTTGAGCTGCAGAAAGCTCAGAGCTAAATTTCTGGCCAACTGTAGCCACGATATAAGACCCTATAGGAAACTCTCTGTGTTCTATTTATCCCCGTTGGTGCTGTGCTTTTTATATTTCCCTCATCTTGATGTCTTTTTGGTTGTCTGTGTGTTTATTCATCTGCCACGAATCCTCTGTGGACCGAAGCAGCAGGTACATAACAACTTCAATTTCAGCATCACTAGATTCTAGGCCCTGCTCTCCGTACTGCCCACCCTCTGTCTTATTTAATGTACACACAACCCCACCAGGTGGCTGCTAATACTTCTCTCCCCATTTTGCAGATGGGGAGACTGAAGCCCGGAGGTATTAAGGAGAACACAGGCTCACGAGTTTAGGAAGCGGGGGGACCGCGGGTTGAACCTAGGCAGTTGGTCCCCTCGGCTGCAACTGTTAGCAAAGTGGAACTGTATTGCTTCTTGAAAGGTGAGAATCAGAGGGAGGGAAGTCATTTCATTTACGCACGAAGGTCCTCTCCGCACAGAGTTTGTTCTCAGGCAAGAGTTAAACCGTCTGGGAAATAAATATAAAATTAGCGTGTGGAAATACATCATAAGAGAGAGGGAACTTTAGCAAAATAAAGAGTATTTTCCCTGAAAGTTTTATATAAATAGTTCCAACCAATTACATTCACGGATGATGCACTCATGTATCATATTGGAGAAGAACTGGGTCAGGCTAGAAAAAATTTTTAGGGAGTCACAAATGCTGTAAAGATGTCAAAGTGGTAGAATGAGTGGTGATTTTTTTTCCCCCCTCATTGTCCTTTGGGGAAAAAAGACTGATACAAACTGCAAACTTAAAGCCAAGAGACTGAGTAGAGAAATGTGGTTTTGGGGTCAACCGTTGGAACCTCCAATTGACAATCGAAACAGCCGATGCATTTACTAGTTCATCAGCTCTGGATGTCTCCCCCAGCAGCCAGGCTGGCACATCTGGAGTCCCAGGGACCCACAGAAGAGGCTGCCTTCCCGGTGTAAAGATGGGTAATCCAAGGGCTGGGCAAAGCACCTATTTCTCTCTTCCTGGAGTGCAGTTACCCTGCCACCTGGCCATCGCCTAACAAGAGCGGGACCTTCCGGTCAATCTAGCTCATAAAACCCTGATTCTTCCTCTAAAATTTACTGTAAGTTATAATTATGAGCAAAAGCACTTCTATTCATTTCCAACATAAAAGCTTGTGCAGATATAAACTAAGCTATGCTCAGCTCCAAAGAAATTAACACCAGGAACAGAGGCTGGCCACAGCTGTACGTAGGGTAACCAGTTTGTGAATTTTCCAGTTGTATCACTGAAAGTCCTGTGTCCCAAAGTAGCTTTACTATTCTGTTGTTTATCTTTGCTGCAGGATCACTGCTGGTACATGCAGGCACCTTTGTGCAAATTAGGAAAAGAGGATCCCTCCTTCTGGCAGACCGACCAGAAAAGCGTCCTCCTTCTCCCGCGCTGGCGGAAGGGAAGGCAGTCTCAAGCCTGGGCATGCAGCTTGGCGATTAGTGTGTGACACGGATTTTAACCCCACTTGAGGCCCTGTGAAAAGCACAAACACACAGGATGGCTCTGCTTTGCTGGGATCACAAACTCATGGCCCAGGCCCTAACCCATGGCTAGGTTTATTTGGCCTGTTTTAAATATATTTTACTTACTAATGTTCGAAATTCAGGAGACCCTATGTAAAAATACAGACTTTTGCTTTTCTTTAAAGATCTAGTAATACTGCACCTTCCTTCTCCCATGGCAAAAACAGGCTGGAGTCAAGCCGTGCTGCTAATGTGTTGCTCTGCAGACCTCCATGCTTCCCATCAGCCCAGTTGTAGAAGACTCAAAGGCCAAGTAGAAAGCGTCCTTCCTTAATGCTTTGTATTGTTTTCCCTAAACCCAACCAGCTTCATTCATATTGTGACTGCCTAGCCCCGGTAGGCTTTTAAGCATCCCGTCCGTGTTACAATCTGTCTCTCTTATCACAAGGTGACACACAGCAGCAAGTTCGAACCTTACAGGCTCTTGGTTTTAGGCTAAAAAGCAAGAGCATCTCTGAGTCCTGCCGTATCTCGCTGCACGCTATTGGCTCTTAGTAGGGCCAGACCAAACCTTACAACAGCACGTGAATGTCTTGAATGTTGCATTTCTGTACTTCCATTTGTTTGCAATCTCACATTTTTCATATCTTTAAGGGATGGTGGCTTAAAGGAAGGATAATGGATTTACACTGTGTTTAGATTTCAGGCAGAGTAAAGTTTCTAGGAGGGCATTGTTCCTGAGCTATATTTAGGCGAAGGTGAAGGAACCTAGGAGCTGGATGATTATTTCAGACCGAGGGGCTGGGACAAGGAAGCACAATCTGTGCACAGGGTGGGGAAGGAGAACAAGCGCCCGGCACTCCTGAAGACTTTGCTGGCTATGGCTTTCTCCCTCCCTCTGCAGAGACTGAAGCTATTTGCGATGCACATCTTCTGTAAGCCTCAGTCAGAAATATTTGCCGAAATAAAGGCCATCTGTCCCGATGGCTGAATGCCAAGTTCTAGGGATCTCCCGCGGAAGACGAAACAAGAAAATGAATTTATTCTAGAGAAGGAAGACCTGACTTGGACCCCCTATGGGCTTTAACACTCCCTGGCCTTCAGGGGATATCCAGAAGCCAGTGAGGTCAGGCTCCCCAGAATTCCAGCGCTCTCCGCTCTCCGTAGAGCACAAGCCTTCCAGGAGCCACTGTGTATGCAAATGTGTCTCTTTTTGAATCAAAGAAGACGTTTGCTGGTCAGCATGGTGCAGTGGGCACCCAGGGAAATGGCCCAAGGGAAGGATCCGGTAGATAGCAACTGATGACACAGCAAGCAAGGGGTGACAGCAAAGTCCTGGAGACTGTGAGAGGCAACAGGATTTAGAACCCAAGTGGGGAGGTGGGCCTCGGCTAGAACGGAGGTCTTTTACTCAGTGAACATAGGTGAACCTGAGTATACTCGCAGCCCAGGGGGTAGTGTGATGCTGGGAAGATGAGTTACTTTAAGCAAGTGGTTTTCCCCCAAACTGAGGAGTGGCATCAGAGGCGTTAATGTGAGTTTATGTGAGTTTAATCAGAGGCGTTAATGTGAGTTTTCATGGGGAATGTTGACACGGAACTTAGGATATGGGCAGGTATGAGGAGGGGGACGGGAAGTGGGAACTTTGGGGTTCCCCAGTAGCATGTGGGCGCTGTCTATGGAACAGAGGAGGGAGACAGGGAAGGGGGGACCCCGGGGGGAAGTACAGTTCTCTCTCTGTGGTTTTACTTGGGCTGCCTATGCTAGGGCTGAGCTAATGAATATTCGCCAGAATCTTTGACCTAAGTGCCCACAGACTGCTTCTTCCTGATCTAAATTGTAAATCCTTGCAGAAACCAAATTCTACTGAGTTAATCAACAAGGTCAAGAAAGTATAGTCCTCTCGGGGGAGAGAAGATAAGACAAGAGCTGGGGAACATGCCTCAGCCCGACGGCCCAAGGAGGAGGGACCAGAGTCCATGTCACCACGTATGGACACAGATTCAAGCGCTTCCTTTGCAGACAGGCCTGGGACAGCTGTCTGAGTGGAGATGCCCGACAGTCCTTTCCTACTAAAACACTGTCACTCAGCATTCCTTTCACTAATCAATAAAACCAGTGAGTATGGAAAGCACACTGTTGAAGGGTGAGATTTAGAAAGACGGAGAAAGAAATGTTAAACTGCTTATCAGGTTGCTTCGGAACGACATTCTCCTTCTGCTTGCGGAATCACAGTGTGGGTGGCAGAACGGAGTATATTTTTGTTTTTTAATCACTGACTCAACCCAGTAGTAAAGTAACGGTTCTGCCATAAAGCATGATGTGGTTAGAATGACTCAGAGGGACAGCTCAGGTGGGAAACCGTGGGACACTAGCTAATTCTGCAGCTTATGAAGGACACAGGAAGCTTAAATAAAACGCATGATTCTGCTATAAATTTGAAGGAAACTAAAAATTCAAAGCAAGGATCCATTTGCTGACAATGAAAGTGGTAGAACGTTTCTTGCGATCTCTTAAACTGAACTCTCAGGACTCTGTTAGACGGACTGGTATCAGAATAAAGCACCCCAGACACGCTCTGGTCAGCTGGTTTGTTAGAATTCACTCCTGCAGACTTTCTGCCATCTTTGGTGCCAACTAAGCAGTGTTCTGGTTAAACACAGGATTATCTGATCGAATTCCATGGAAATCCTCACAGGCGTTTAAGGCAAGCAGCAATTTAGGATTTAGAAAAGTGGTTTTCGATTTCTAGAAAACAGAACTCACAGTACATCTTCCACCACAGCCCAGAATATAAACACACACTGTTTCTAAAACAAGCTGGAAATGTTTCACAGAACTTTATCTACTCTTACATGTATATTGTATTCTGATCTATTCTATTCTACTCTATTCTGTTCATTTAAAAAAACTTGCTGTTGGAAGCCCACAATTGAATTTATACCCACTCATGCATTGGGTTGTGAACCAGTTAGGAAAACACAGGTTTGGAAAATGTATTTGTCAAACTAAACCAAACCAAACACACAGATATTGAGATCAGAGTAGTGGTTACCAGAGGGGCAGGGGCCAGGGTGGGGAGGGCAAAATGGGTAAAGGGGGTCTACTGTATGGTGATGGATGGAAACCACATTTTTGGTGGTGAGCAGGCTGTAGGGTATACAGAAGTAGAACTTTAATGTTGGACGCATGAAACATAAACCAATGTCACCTCGATAAAAAATAAATTTAAAAAATGCATTTTTCTCTACTTCATTTATCTATATAAGGCAATGACAGATAGCCAAGATTATAAACTAGAAAACATTTGATATTGATCTTCAAGGACATCTGATTTGAAGAACCAAGTTGACAAAGTATTTGTTTTTAAAATAATAACTACCACTTGTTGCTTACTCTGTACCCATTACGATTTTAGGCTCTTCACAAATGTTTCCTCTCATCTTCATAACAACTTTTCAGTTCAAGGTACTATTTATTACTCCTGTCAAGGGAAGAACCCCAGCCTCATAGAGGACGGCAAGAAGTAACGAGCCTCCAAAGGAGGTGACAAAGCAAGCCAGCCGATCGACTGGCCATAACGCCATAGTTTTGGGAAGTAAACAAGACTCCGTGGACCAGAGTGAGGTAGTTTGTTACTCTCAGCACAGCAAGTGACAGCAGCTCAGCATGATGGAACCAGTGTCCCTGACCCTACATCCCTTGGGATGGGCCCGACGACAGCTGTGGGTTGTGCTGTAGCTGAGGTCCAGGGCCAAGGGCCCAGCACCCTTTACAGCAAGAGTGGACAAGCCAGTCCCACGACCAGCAGGGCGAGCAGGGTGCACTGCAGTCATGCTGTGGTTGCCCATGTGACTCAGCTACACAAAGGGCTCGGGATGGAGGATGGGAAGGCCTTGTAGGTTGGCATCTCAGCAAAGACACGTGGAGTCCTCGGGCCACATGGTGGTCTGCTTCTCCCAGTAAGTCCCCATCTTACAGTTGAAGTACTTGAGGCTGAGAGACATCATTTACTTAAATTCACACGAATAATGCAGAAGGGCATACCTTTAATACATCTGCTTGATTCTGATGCAAATGCCCTTTTCACTCTACCCTTGAGTTTACCTTAAATTTATAGGATAATTTAAGGAGAATTAATATCTCTAAGAATTGATTCTTTGCAGTTGCTAAGGTCAAAAGCTTAAGAGTCACTCCATCACATTGGATTTGATCCCAAATCCAATCTGGTGCCTTTCATTCAGGATATACCTAAAGATACTGTTACTGATTATGGATGAGTAATAGTAAAGGACCTTATCCATGCACACGGATCATTTCACACATAGACAAGCATAGAAGTGGGAACAATTCCTAGAAGTGGAATTTCTGGAATTTCTGGTATTTGTGATTTTGACAGGCATTGCTGAATTGTCTTTCATAAAGGTTGTATAATTTACACTCAAAAAACTTTGTAGGAGAAAGCCTGTTTCCTCACACCTTCCAAAATGGTATTACCAAACTTTTCAGGCTTTGCCAACCTCATAGGAGAAAAATGGAATCTCACTGCAGATTTCATTTCTCTTATTATGAGTGAACATCTTTTTCTTTAAGTCATTTACATTTCCTTTTCTAAAACTGTCACATTCTTTGCTCATTTTTCTATTGATAATTTCTTCTCTTGATAATTTCTAAGAGTTTTTTCTATGTATATATATTGAAAGTAACTTTTCTTTCAAAAAATAAGTTTTTTTTCAAAAAGAAAAATAAAGTTTGTTGTCTTATTTATGGAAATTATTTCTATGCAGAGCTTTTTCATTTTTACATCATCCAACTTAGCATTTTCTTTATGGCTTCAGGGTTTTGCGTCCAACATAAGGAAGGTCGTCTCATTCTGAAATTATATACTTAAGAATCATTTTTTTTTCATTTTTTTTCTTGACCTATGGAAATTACTATGATGTAAATAGTGAGACAGGAATGCCTTTCCTTTCCTCCCCCCAGGTGGCTATCCAGTTGTTCTAATACCAGTTATTGAAGAAACTGTATTTTCTACAGAGATATCATAAATTACTGTATATATTTAGGTCCATTTCTGGATTCTATTTTATTTCATTGAACACAGAAGGTGCCAGTACCTTATCACTTTAATTCCCGTTGCTTGAAGTATGTTTTGCTAATGGGTAGAACTAATCTTGCTTTATTACTCTTTTCAATATTTTTTTCTGGCTGTTTTAGTGTGCTTGGTTTTCCTTAAGAACTTCAGAATAAGCTTTTTTTTTTTTCTTTTAAAAATCAAGTTGCAAAAAAATAAAAAATCAAGTTGCGAGTTCACTGAGATTACCTTAAATTTTTAGGATAATTTAGGGAGAATTAATGTCTCGGACAAAACCGACTTTTTGCAATTGCTCAGGTCAAAAGCTTAGGAGTCATTATTATATGACTTCTGGCTGGCGCCACAGGGCTTGTGGGATCTTAGCTCCCCGACCGGGCCCTCAGCAGTGAAAGCGCAGACTCCTAACCACTGGACCGCCAGGGAATTCCCTAGGAATCATTGTTGATACACATCTATTTATTTCTCCCACATCCTTCATGTGATCTGTCAGCAAATCCCGTGAGCAGTTCTCTCAACACACATCCAGAAGCTGATCACTGCTCACCCACCTCCACCTCCCATCCTAGTTCAAGCCATCATTATTTTCACCCGCATTTCTGCGACAGCTTCCCCACTGGTCTCTCCCTGCCGTCCCTTCCGCTTCAGTCCATCCCCAACACAGAAGCCACAATAAACTGTTGAAACAAAAGTCAGACCGCCTCACTCCTCTGCTCAAAGCCCTCTATAGGATGGAATATTATTCAATCATGAGAAAGAGGAAATCCCGCCATTTGTGACAACATGGATGGAACTTGAGGGCCTTGTGCTAAGTGAAATAAGCCAGACAGAGGAAGACAAACACTGTATGATGTGTATGTGGAATCCGAAAAAAGCTCAACGCGTAGAAACAATGTGGATGGTGGCTGCCGGGGCTGGAGGGTTGGGAGATGCTGGTCAAAGGGTACAAACTTCCGGCTATAAGATGAGTAAGTTCTGGGGATCTAATGTCCAGCATGGTGACTACAGTTAATAATACTGTATTTTATACTTAGCAAGGCAAACAGATATCCTAACTGTTACATGAAGAGATGGAGGTGTTAAATAATCGCAGTGTGGTAAGTGTATCAAATCATCACATTGCACTTACACAACGTTATACGTCAGTTACAGCTCAATAAAGCTGGGGGAAAAACCCCTCTAGAGGCTGTCCACCTTACTCAGAGTAAAGAAAAAGACTTGGAGAAAAAGATACTAAGGGAAAAACTTAACAGATGGCATTTGTCAGCATGCGGTGGGAGTGAAGTTTTTCTCTTAGCAGATGGATGGCCATTCTTGTAACCACTCCATGATTTCTCCGTTATCATGAGAATTTTAAATAAATAGCATCTACCAATTAAAGTTTTATCTTTGAGCAGCCCCTGGAAGGTGAGGAACATTTAGTGTATTCCGCGTTTATCGAATGAAACGGCCAACTGACAAACCCTAGATTTAGCAATCTTCAGAGAAATAGGACAGAAAAAGGAGGAAAAGTTTTCACTTTTAATTTTTCACATTTGTGTTAAAAAAAAATCACACTATTGGGTAGAATTTGAAAAAGGTGTGATTTCAAGAATTCAAAACAGTGAAAAGAATGTAGGAATTAATAAAGTGTTTGCATCCACTGAAACCTCAGAGGGATTCAGATTTTCCGAGGATACAAGGGTCCACGTCTTAGTATGTTCCTTCGCAAATGAGGTGGGCGGTGATCCAGAACACCTACTGCCCTCCGTAGAAACACATGCAGTGTCACCCTGTGGCAGCCGCAGAATGAAACTCTGGAGCATGTAAGGGCAAAGGATTCTTCGGTCTACACACAGTGAGGCTGCTGAAGCTTGTCCTCTGTAATTCCATACATGAAAACCTCTTATCTCCTTCTGCATTCTAAACACTGTCATAGATTAAAACTTTCAAGGCTAATTTCTAACCACTTAATTATGAAGCAAAATGATTCCATCTGCATCCTCCCCCAACCCTGGGGACAGTTTCCTCCTTTTATAATTTGCATTCTCTTTTATGAATGAAATAAGAAAGAACTGATCATAGAGACGGTTTGCTGTTTAAAGCATCAAGAAGAGTGTCCCAACAGGCCAAATCTAAAAAGACCTCTTATAGCACCAGAAGGCTGCAGAGAAACGAGCAAGGTCACTTCGAACTTCCCAGCTGCCAGCAGTAACAAATAGGGGAAAATGGGCAGGGGTGGGAGTGTTTCCTGTCTATCTTATCACCACCATCAGCAGGTTATAATTTATTTTGGAAACTGGATTGATACAGGAAACCCAGGAAGAAAATGCTCACACCTCTAGAAATGGTAGGAAAATTGAACTAATTTTCTTATTTTGGGTTCTTTTCAGTATGAAATTAAAGCTATTAAAAGTATTTATTTATTTACTCAGGTATTAGCTCTTAGGTGTTCTCTTCATTTCTTCATATAAGCAAAAACTGTAAATCTGTAATAATGAAAATTCTTGCAGGACAAAGTCATTAAAAAAGTCCTACTCCAAATCCAACGTTTTGCTCCTTTCCCATTATACTATGCAATGTGGCTTTAACTGGTCTTCGGTAATAATGCAAAATTAATGACAAATGTTATTAGCACTCTGAAAGGCATATTTTGTCTTTTTAAAAATTAACGGTTTTCATATAAAATTTGTTCCATCTTTTGTATACTTTCATCAGCGGCTTTCAAACTTTTTTTCCCCATTACTCACTTTAAGAAATAAATTTTACATAATACTTACACATACACACCCCAAAATACCCTTACAACATGTAGTATATACTGGTATTTTCTGTTTAATCCTATTCTAGTCCATTCCATTAGAAAAACTGCTGGTAAAGACACTCAATTAATTTCTTCACTAATGGATCACAAACTGCAGTTTGAAAAACACTTCAGACCATACATCACTTCCTGATTTGGTCAAATAATCAAAAACACTGAAATTCAGAATCATAGATTACCAGGTAATTCCTACCAGGTAACACCTCCTGTTCTGTTTTCACTCCGTGGGGCTTCTTTGGAGGTCTGGATTGAAGGTGGGCTCAACATTTCAGAGTGTTGTCCAGAGGTTCCACCCACCTGGTACCATCCTGGCTTGAGGGTTTTTTTGAGATTGCCCACATGGGGGAGGAATTTGGGCTGAAACCCAAGTATGAGATAACTTGTTATGGGTGCAGGAGAGTACATGTATGTATACTGACATTTTCTGCTATACCCAGAACCAAAGTTCAAGACCAGAACTCTTCCTCAGGTCTCAGCCTCACGCATGCTGCGCACGTGTGCGTGTGTTATGTCTCCCTACCCTGGGGTGACCCTGGACTTCATCTCCTGTCTCTGGGCCCCCTGAGGCTGTGAAAGCTGAAGCTGTCCTTAACCTCCAACTTCCATTTAATTTTGTAGACTCTGGGTATATCTTACCCTCATCAGTTCATTTAAGAAACCTTTTTTAGTCCAACATTTGGAACAGTTTCTAGCTGGATGGTACATCTTGTACTGTAAGTCTGTGCAGTTACAGAACCAACAATTCTCTCTCCAAGTGATGTGAAATAAAACATGTAGAAACATCACTGAGTGTAATTCAGATTTTATTGCTTATTATGTCATTCCATACAACTTTAGGTAAACAGACGTTGAGAAAATATACTGGGAGTATTAAACAGATGATGGCAATATTGATGAGAATGTTCAAGTGTTTTACATAAGGTAGTAAGAGGCACCGCTGCCACCATCACCCCCCGCCCCGAAATTTGTACATTTCGTATAAAAAGAGTAAAAATAGTTCATTGGCATTTAACTAGCATTATTCTTTGTAATCTATGAACCACAATATGCCTGAATAATTTCAGAATCTTCAGAGCAAAACGAAGCATTTTCTTCCACTAGCAGACATAGCAGTTTCAGTTTCTTTAAAAAACAAGCAAACAAATCAGCACAACAAAACTATACACACAACCCCAAACAAGAAAGTTGGCATATTCCAGTGGCCCTGAATTTCGACGTTTCTATCGTATTAATTCAAGAAATAAAATGTGACTCAGCATTTAAAAATGAGACAAGCTTCTTCACCATAGTTATACTTACTTTATAATTGAAACGATTTAACTGAAGCCAATGTTAACCCAGCAAAAACCATGGATATAACTCAAACTGCTCTTTTGATAAAGAAATTTCTTTAAAAGTTAACTATTCTTTAAAAACTCAGACCCGAGCTGCACAGGTGTAATTGAGGAACCAACAACTGACTCTTCCAGAAACCACAGCAGTAGTTCTAAGTGCTTTTCAAGCTGGGGAGTATATACAGAGTCACTGTAAATCGCACATACACATCAGTAACTTCCTGCTAAAACAGCATTTGAAAGACTTCTATGTCTATTTTTACAAAGATGAGTGGGCTCAGACGTACATTTGGATACTTGAAAAGAAACAATGCTTGAAATGTGGTTTTATGTGAAACCACTTAGAAGAACTCAGTTATCAAACAACTAAAAATACACAACAGATAAATAGGAATTTATGAAAACCACTGTCTCTAACAATATAAAAATTAAATATTAAGGCATCTTTTACTCCCATTTTGGTATATGCAGCAAAGGGAATGGTTTTAAATAAGAACCAGCACTTCTAGTCAAATGCTTTCTAATGTATTTGGCAGATTTGGTTTTTTTTTTTCTTTCTCCTATTCCACATACCATTGAAAGCTCTCATGATCAAACATAACCCAAACCAGGAGGAAAGTATAAACAGATATTCATTTATTAAAAAGCAGTTCACCCTTGAAAAATAAAAAGGAACTACAAAGAATATTATGTATAAAGTTCAAATACTAGTATTTAAATTTCTCTGAAGCAATTTATGCTTCAGTAATTAAGAGAAAGAAGGGATGAAGACGTAAAGACGAGAAGCCTATTAACATGGATCACGCTGTGAACTCACTGTTCACTCAGTCTTCTGCTCCATTGGGATGAGAATTTGAAAAGCGCTTCATACTCCTTAAAAAAAATCACATCCACCAGAATAAGATCACATAAATTAACACTGATGATTTATAATTCTCCATATTTGTCCATTTATAAAGGCCAATTGGCTTCATAAAGTATACTAAACAGTAACATTTTCACCTTTTATTAAGGCAAGTGTGTGAAAGTAATTTAATACAACCAGATCTCTTCATGAACTTTCAGCTTAAAACATTTTTTTACATAAGAAACATACAAAACAAATTGTTTTATTGAAAGCCACCTCAATACCAGAAAAGAGTAATGAAAGATTTTGAACCCAGTTTACTTTTTAAAGGATGCTGTTCCTCCCTCGTCTCAAATTCCAAGTGCTATTCATCATCTTTAGAGCCAGTTTTGCTTAACTATAAAAAAAGATGAAAGAAATATTCAACAAACTTAAGCTTTCATATTATTTGAGTTCACTATTTCCACATCATATCAAGTCAACATTTACAGTTAATAGAACAGGCAACAAGGTTCAAGTAACTTGCACCATCTACAGCTTCCACCATATGGAAATACTTTTCAACTTTAGCCTCAGCTACTTTAAACAGGATTCTTTGAAAACATAACCTCGACAGAACAAGAGGGGTAAAAAAATCCCTTGAAGCTTTCCAAGAAATAAATTGGAACCAAGAGTATACAAAAGGTACCATTTATAAAATGAATGATATTCTTCTATTTTTGTTTTTTTACAAACAATAAATTCTAAAATTTTAACAATGTATAAAACACTTAAGACTTATCATCTTAACTACATAATTCTTACAGTTTTGAAAACGTGACATAAGTCTCAAACTGTGCGCCTCAAACATTTTGGCTCCGGGACCTCTTCCCACTCTTAAAAATTGAGGATCCTTAAGAGATTTTTTGTTTTTTAAAATGTACATTATACCTACCTGCATTTTAAAAATGAGAAATTTAATTCATATAAAAATAACAGGGGCTTCCCTGGTGGTGCAGTGGTTAAGAACCCGCCTGCCAATGCAGGGGACACGGGTTCGAGCCCTGGTCCTGGAAGATCCCACATGCCGCAGAGCAACTAAGCCCATGCACCACAACTACTGAGCCCATGTGCCACAACTACTGAAACCCGCATGCCTAGAGCCCATGCTCTTCAACAAGAGAAGCCACCGCAATGAGAAGCCCACGCACCACAACAAAGAGTAGCCCCCACTCGCCACAACTAGAGAAAGCCCATGTGCAGCAACGAAGACCCAACGCAGCCAAAAAAAAAAGTAAATAAATAAAATAAATTTTAAAATAAATAAATAAAAATAACAATAATGATAACCCAGTCACATTTTAAAAATGAAAAACTGCATTTTCTAAAACAAAAAACCAAAACTTAAAGTGACGAGTAGTGTTGTTTTACATTTTTGCAAATCTCTTTATTATCGAGCTCAACAGAAGATAGCTGGGTGCTCACAAATCTGCTTCTATAGTAAGGCAGATATAATGGAAAATGGCCAAAAAAAACACAGTCCAAGTACTAGGAACAAACGGAGTGAACACAGAAATGAACGTACTTAGATCCTAAACCCACTTACTATCTTAGAAAATTCTGGAAAACGCAAGAATATAAAAGCACACATTCCATTAGTGCTCTAATAGAGAACGTAGTGATGGCATCATCACACTTCATGCAGCCTCTCGTAAATGCCACTGTACATGTGCGAGAGGAAGTGTAAAAAAGGCAAAAACACCTTACTATTTTGATGCAAATAGTCTGAACCTGACAGTCCCTCCAAGAGGGCCTCCAAAGACCACATGTGGAAACCACTAGCTCAGAGTAATGGATTCTGAGTCCAAACCGTGTCTAGGTGGTAAGCTCCTTCTTAAAAATCTCTCTCCCATCTCCCAAGATTACTGGATTATTTGAATTTTACTTTATTTTTTGGCTTAAAATTCTAATTTATATTAAGAAAGTCTCTCTTAAAAACAAACTGGGGGCTTCCCTGGCAGTGCAGTGGTTAAGACTTTGCCTTACAATGCAGGGGGTGTGGGCTCGATCCCTGGTTGGGGAACTAAAATCCCACAGGCCTCACGGCCAAAAAACCAAAAAACAAAAGCAATGTTGTAACAAATTCAGTAAGATTTTAAAAAATAGTCCACATCAAAAACAAAAACAACTGAAAACGACACTTCTGGCTCTCGGGAAAGAGGCGCATGATCACTTAAGATGATGCGTATTCTTCTCCTTTTCATGCTTGGCTGCGATGGGCCACACCAGAAAGATGGATCCTTACTCTGATTTGGGAGACAGCTCCTTCTGGAGCAGGCAGCATTTTAAGGGGAGAGCAGACTTAGCTGGTGAGATAAATACAGGTGCACCTGGGACAATGGTAAGTATCTATGAAGGATCAGTGGCGGGGGCCCAAGTCAATGAGAGAACGCCAGAGAAGCTTCACCCACACAGATCGCTTGTATAAGGTCAGCCTCTTCCCAGGAAGGCAAGAAGTAGTAAAGGCCGACCTCAAAATTTTGCGGGTTGGGTTCCAGATGACCGCAATAAAGCAAACATCACGAGACACACGAATTTTTTGGTTCCCCAGTGCATATAAATGTTTACACTATACTGTGGTTTATTAAGTGTGCAATAGCCTGATGTCTAAAAAAAGATGCACATACCTTAATAAAAAAATATTGTATTGCTAAAAAATGCAAACCATCGTCTGACAATGCAGGATTGCCACAAACCTTCAATTTGTACAAAACAGTATCCACGAAGCAAGATAAAGTGAACTGAAATAAAACAAGGTCTGCGTGTACTGTGTTTCTTTATTCCAGTTGTGGCTCATGGCTCCCTACTCTCAGGTAATATTTTTGTACTAGATTTTAGAAGCACAAAAATTACTTCAAATAGGTTCTACAGAAAAGGCATCCTATGGCCCAAACAGCTGGCTTCAAAATAAACTTTAAGAATACACTGCTTTGGGGCTTCCCTGGTGGTGCAGTGGTTGAGAGTCCGCCTGCTGATGCAGGGGACGTGGGTTCGTGCCCCGGTCCGGGAAGATCCCACATGCCGTGGAGCGACTGGGCCCGTAAGCCATGGCCGCTGAGCCTGCGCGTCCGGAGCCTGTGCTCCACAGCGGGAGAGGCCACAACAGTGAGAGGCCCGCGACCACAAAAAAAAAAAAAAAAGTTCCAAGTGGAAAGTAAACAATTTTCAACAACAAAAACAGAAAATCTTTCTTGACGATGGTGGGAAATTTCATTTAGGGTCTGCCGTAAAAAAAATACTTAACTTCTACTAAGAAATCAAAGCACTCCATTTCATGACTTGTTTCAAATTCCATATTATCTATAATTTAGAGTCATATTTTAGTACATCTATTCTTAAGATGTACTTACATAAACAGGCACACTTTACTGTAGTTATAACTCATTTCTACAGATTTTCCATTATTAAAAAAAGAAAACCTAAAACTGAGGGTGTAGGGAAGAGAAAAATGTGAAAGATATTTCAAAGATACTTACATGCTGAACGTGAAAAAGGAAACAGACATCCCAGTAAAATCCAAAGGTTGAAGGGGAGAAAATGGAAGATATAAATTTCATTACTTGACGGCAATAACTGTAACAATTTTTTGAAGACTGAAATATAAATATTACATACCTTCACCACATCAACCCAGTTCCAACCTCGAGGAAGTTCTCCTTTGTGATCTAAAGGATGAAAACAGTAACTTTATATCTAAGACCAATCAGTAATATTTAAATTTAAATAAGAGTTTATATACTACTCTACACAACAAATGTTATTAAAAATTTAAATAATAAAAGGTCCTTGCTTACTGAAGTGAGAAGTTGGGTCAGTTTGCTCTTTTGTGAGTTAGTGTTCATACCAGGAAGCAGGCTCAAGACAAGAGGCCTTCTCAACACGTCTGCCTGCAAACCTAAGAGGCCGGGCCAACTTATTTATTAACTGCTGTGCTCTGATAAAATATCCATTATTTAACCTGACATTCTTTAATCAGGGCTTTAATCTGTTGGGAGCGCTTAAAAGCAAGCTCAACCCTTTTATAAGAATTTATAGTTTATGAAGTAATTTCACTCTTTTATTCAAATTTGAAAAATAGTTTAATAAATGTAGTCTAAAAATTTTCAATCTAAACTGTCCTGATTTCCTCTTTGCTTCATGTATCTATATATGTCTCCTTTTATGAAACCTTCAAATTCTGCATTCAAATCAAGGACACTAATTGTATAGTAAGAGAAACAGAAACTAACCCTGTGATTCTTACAGGAGAAAAGCTGTATCACTGGAGCTCAATTTTAGATGCTAATGGCTCTTTTCTCCTTCACGCCAATAAGAATCTTACCTCACTGGTTATAAGGGGGAACGGGGACAGATCACCAATTCTGGTAACCAAAACTCACCCACAATGCCACGACTGTCCCATTAAATTTTTATTTAGAATGCAAGTTTCAAGTCACAAGCTCCTGCACCACACTGACAGGAAGATACGGACTTTAGGTGGGCATCAGCAAGGAGAGGGAGGTAGGGAGATAGTAATGGAAGGGAACAAGTGTAGGTCATTATGTATGAAAGCAACAGTAACAAACTAACTGACATATATGCTAAAACATTCTGGAAAGAGATGAACCAAAATTCTAAAAAACAGATTATAATGGCTAACAATTTACTGCTTCAGTTGTTTATACTTTAATGCTGCTTTGACAGTAGGTATAATGGAGTCCCAGATTTTCTATTTCATAAACCAATACGATCTCAAAAAATGTATTTTGAGGGCCAACACAGTTGCTTTCTTTTTATTTTGCCACAAATGACATTAAACAAAACATAAACAACCAAAAACTATCATGACTTTATAAAAGAAAGGGTGCTATTTTAAACCTCTTCATCAAAGTAAAAGGGTCACTTCTTTTAATAAAGGGCAGCTTGTAACCATACAGCAATAACACACACATACAGACGTAAGTATAGGTACACACTTGTGTACGTGGATAGAAATATCTATACGCACACATGATAATGTCCTCATTTTCCTTAACTGGGAAAAAAGTTTACAGATTGATGTCAATTTGCAAAGTTTTAGGTTAAATAAAGAAAAAGGACCAAATATATATTCTTAAATCTTGTTGTATAAGTAAGTCAACTACAGACGAAAACATTAAATTATTTATTGTGTTAAGATTTGATGGTATACCAGACTTCATTTCAGATAAAAGCTATATTTCAAAAAAATTTCAAAAATACACTTATCTGTCATAAAGGTAAACAAACAGGAAAATTCCAAACATGTCAGAGAGGGTACCAGTAGGACACACATCTGTACACTATTCTAATGGTCTACAATCTTCAGACTCATTTATAGTTACTTTGCCACTTGACCTTCTTCTCAAATGTTTAACTCTTGTGGTAAAGTAGTAGTAAATATTTTCAATGTACGTCTGTGACCTAAAACAGTCTCTGATCCCAACGTTCCAAGAATGAAGAGTATAGAGAACTAATCTTCTAAATCTAAATATACTTACTAAGCATTCATATCATACCAAAAAGCAACCCAGTTACGTGTGCTATCGAAGAAAAAAAATAACACAAACCTGTTTTATCTGCCAGCTTACGTTTCTGGGCTTTTGAGAGTTGTTCTTTTTTGTCTTTTTTCTTACTTGATGGGGCTGTGTTAGGAGTTTCAACTGAGATGATATTGCTTATGGACGCCTAGAAAAAAAGAACAAATTCTTAGACTCAAGCCTTAAAACTTACTGAATTACACTAAATATGGCTATATCCTGAAATGAGTTGACAATTTTTAGATTTGTGAAGTAAAAGAATCCTTTATTATTGTATTCGTTTATTAGATCAGGAACCTTAGCACATTATTGGTTTCACTCTCCTAAAAGTTCGCATTGAAGGCCATAGTATTAGTTATACTGTTATAACCAGGTCCCTGAGAAACAAGATCTGATCCCAGGATTATGCTGAAGCTCTGAAGTGCCAAGGTAATTTTACAGTTCAGTTAATGCGCTAGTATTTGAAAGTTAAATATGTCTTTAGAAAAATCACATATGCCTACTTAGAACCTCCTGGTTCCCAGAGGAAATGAAGGAAATTTTAAAAATATCTGGGGTCATGTAGTCAGACAGACAAAACCTAAAATGCTCACTACGTGCCAAGCACTGCCATAAATGTTGTACAGCATCACTCATTTGATCCTTAGAACAATCTCACGAGGTAGATACTATTATAATCCCCACTTTACAAATGAAAAAACAGAGCACAGAGAGACTAAGAAACTGCCCGAAATCACACAGCAAAGGAGTGCATGCTCAGGGCCATGCGGTCTGGCCCCCGGTCCAGGAGCTCTTGCAGTCCAGGAGCTCTCGCCCTCCACTGCATCTCCAGCTGCCTGTCAGCGTCCACTTGTGGTCATGGGGAACATGGAAGCCAGAACTGCTCGTGGCCTTCGGTTTACAAGACAAAACTCAACTGATACTGACCACTGAAAGTCTTGGAGTGCGTGACTTGGTGCAGAGGGGTCTAACACATACCTGCTTAAGGTCATAAAAGATGATTATTTCCTAAAATAATTCTACAAATAAAATAATTTTTTCCTATTTAATGAAGTCTCCTTAAGCTGCAACACTTTCCAATTGAACTGTGGCAGGACTACTTCCAACTAAATAAGCCTCGTGGAGAAAGTACGTAATTTCATATGTATTTCAGCACTAGGTAAGAAATCTTCTATCTGAGCTTTATGAAGATGTTAAATACACTTGAAAAAGTATTTGGTTGTACACAGCTCAGTTCTGGCACACCCATGAAGTGTTCTAGGCTTATGTGAAGGGCAAAATCTAGAGAATATCATTTCATTTTTAAAGATAAGCAGACACTGAGAAATCTAAAATTCACTGTTCTTATTTAACTCAGATGTGACTATCATTTTAAATCTAACACAAAGTCTCCCTCCAATTTTTAAAAAATAATAACTAGCAGAAATGAATTACTAGCAGAGTGAAACCAAAACAAAGAAAGTATGGTGAAACTGAATGCCCTGCTCACAGCCGAATGGACAGGATGGTGATTCTCCATGAGCTGCTCTTTGCTGTCCTTGGCATATTCAAACAATGTGTAGGTCATGGCCGTCCCGAGATTGACTTCCACTGCTTCCTGTAACTTGGCTAATATGCTCTGCTTTACAGCTGATGATCTGCAATGCACAAGATATACATCGCTAAGAGAAAAGTAAGAGAGACAGTTACCCTGCCCCCGCCCCCCAACAGAAAACACCTCATGAAAACGGAACACTACTCACATGGTGTTGTTAAAAAAGGCGTTCATAGATATGATTGGAGGTGTCTGGGGATAGGTTTCTGTCCAGGAAATCTCTATTAGGAAGGCTTTGGGATCACCGTTTTCACCTATCTGAAGAAAAGGGAAATCTTAGGCTTGTAAAAAGTGCTACAAAGGCAGAATATTAAATGATGATCTTTAAAATGCTGACTTCTTTCCAATGCTCGTGATCAGATCAGTCATGTCATATCTTGAAAAGTTCGGGGTATGGGCTAAGACCCAGCAGAGGGTGAGGGCTCAGCCTTTGATTAATCTGTCTTTTAACTCACTCCTAGGCTGTTTTAAACAGCTTTAGCTGATGTCCATGGCCTGTCTCTCTCATCAGCCCTCCAATCTTTTCGAACCCCAAGATTATGTCTGACACATGTATTTTTTTGTTTCATCAAAGCTTTCTGAGGACAAAGATAAGACATCAACTATGGGAACAAGAAGAGAATGGACAAAAATGAAAATCCACAAACTTGAAACACCTCATTTTTGTCTTAAGTTTTCCAATTGCTAAATCATAAGAGGCTTTAAGAACAGGTAAACCGATATGCATTAGCACGATCCCAAGAAAGTAGAAAATGAAATGTAAAATTTATAGAAAAAAGGAAAGGGTAGAGAGATAAGGAAAAGGAGTGCCTTAGGCTGGACAGAAACTCCTGAAAAAGTTTTAAAAAATTTTAGGAACTTCCCCGGTGGTGCAGTGGTTAAGAATCCACCTGCCAATGCAGGGGACACGGGTTCCAGCCCTGGTCCAGGAAGATCCCACATTCCGCGGAGCAACTAAGACCATGTGCCACAACTACTGAGCCTGCGCTCTAGAGCCCGTGAGCCACAACTACTGGAGCCCACACACCTAGAGCCCATGCTCCGCAACGAGAAGCCACCGCAGTGAGAAGCCCACGCACTGCAACGAAGAGTAGCCCCCGCTCGCCGCAACTAGAGAAAGTCAGCGTGCAGCAACAAAGACCCAATGCAGCCAAAAATAAATAAGTAAATTTACTTAAAAAAAATTTTTTTAATTGAGGTATAACTGACATACATTATATTATTCAGGTATACAACATGATTCAATATTTGTATATATTGCAAAATGATCACCACAATGAATCTAGTTAACGTCCATCACCACACATGGTTACAATTTTCTTTTTCTTGTGATGAGAACTTTTAAGATCTACTCTCTTAGCAACTTTCAAAGTACACAATAGGGTACTATCAACTGCAGTCGCCATGTTGTACATTACATCCCCACAACTTATTTACTTTATAGTTGGAAGTTTGTATGTTTTGATCACCTATTTGACCTGAATTTAAGATGTCTTTTCTATTTCTTTTGCTCTCCCCAGCTTTTTATTTTGAAAGAACAATGAACATTCACTGACACGTATCTTATTTACCACATACCTATTATTCCACCTGCCTTCTCTTTCTTCCACTATAGGACCAACTCCCTTTCCCCAATGTATGTGATTGTTTTCCTTTGGCATTTGTTGAACCATTTGAAAGTAAACTGCAGACATCATGAAATGTCCTTAAACTAAAGTATCCTAAGAATAAGGACCTTCTCCTTTATAACCACAAAACCATTAACACACCCAAGAAATTCAACACTGATACAAAAATATTATCTAATTCATAACTTATATTAAAAGTCACCAATTGTATCTAAAGTGTCCTTTAACAAAGCACTCCCTCAACCCCCAAATCCATAATCCGTTGAGGATCGTGGATTACATCTGGTTGTCAGATCTCTTTATTCTGTTTTAATTTAGAACAGTCCCCAGTATCCACCCCACCTCCTAAATGTCTTTCATGACAAAAAGAACCTAGGCCAGTTTTCTTGTATAAGTCCCCAGATCACGACTGACTGTTTCCTCTGTTCAGATTCAGACTAAACGGCTTTGGTAAATGGCTGGCTTTGGTAAATGGCTTTGATAAAGATACTGGGGAGGCGATGTGGTGCACTCCCCCAGCACCAAATAATGAGGCACGTAAGACCTTCCAGAATCATTAGTGGTGATACCAAGTTTGATCACTTGGTTAGGGTGATATTCTCCAGACCTCTTCAATGGAAAGGTATCTTTTTCATCTTGTAATTACGAAGAAATCTGTGGGTGGTACTACAAAACCATGTGCATAGCTTGTTTCTCAACAGCTTTTCACCCAAAGGTTTCAGTATCCATTAAGGATCCTTGTCTGAAACAATCATCACACTGGTTGCTGCAGAACGATGATTTTCGAATAAAACTATGGAATGATTCATGAATCGGCATCTCATTCTTGCACAGGGCAATGCTAATCTCTTCTGTAGTATTTTTAGTATATGTGCTGCTTTGTGGGTTTTTAAATACTTAATATTAAACTTCAGTCAAAAGACTTAAAAAATTTTCACCCTAAATTGTTACTTGACTCACTTTTATTTTCTGACCACAATGTTTTTATTCACATCTCCTAACCCTCAATCATACCCCACATCAATATAAGGTGAGGCTTAGAAATTATGTCAAATGAACTTTGGGATCTGTTGCTATACTTACACAAGTTGATTACCTGCATAATGGACGTCATCGGTTTATGCTTGTGTTTTAAGTAGAGATAATTAAAAAGTAAGAAAAGTGGTGGGTGGGATGAATTGGGAGATTGGGATTGACATATACGCACTAACATGTATAAAATAGATAACTAATAAGAAGCTGCTGTATAGCACAGGGAACTCTACTTTGCTGTACAGTAGGAAAAAAAAAGTAATAAAAGTTATTTGCTTTATGCAGTCACTAAACCCTTACTCAAAGTGTAAGTAGAAACAAACTGTCACACGCCTCACACTGTGCATCACCCAAGAGACAAGAGCACTACTGTCTTCAAGGGAGACAGACCTTCAGACAACTGACTAAACTGCAGCACTAGGAAAAGTTCCAAAGCGACAGAACATAGCATGAGGAAATGGGGACTAGTCGATCCTACTTTGAAGTCAGGGGACAGAGAGGAGACATGGCCCACGTACGCCACAGAGGAGGCTTGGGGTAAGCATTAACGGAAGGGTAGGATGCATGACGGAGGAGAGGCGAGGGCAGGAGCAAACAACGTGTCCCAAGACAGAGTAGTAATGACAGTGCAGGGAAACATTTAACAAGGTATCACGTCTAACAGATGCCAGTGCCAGGAAAGTCTGGAGACACAGTCCAAAGCAAACAGAAGGCACTGGGTGTCAAGCTGAGGAGTTTAGTCCTCATTCTATAGGAATGGAGAAACCTTTTTTTTTTTGGGTTCGCGGGCCTCTCACTGTTGCGGCCTCTCCCGTTGCGGAGCACAGGCTCCGGACGCGCAGGCTCAGCAGCCATGGCTCACGGGCCCAGCCGCTCCGCGGCATGTGGGATCCTCCCGGACCGGGGCATGAACCCGCGTCCCCTGCATCGGCAGGCGGACTCTCAACCACTGCGCCACCAGGGAAGCCCATCAAACAATTTATTTTAAATGGTGACAATGTTAACAACCATAAATCTTGCATAAGTCTTTTATAAAAAAAGTTCTCCATACCACCCACTACTACTTAAAATCATTCAGATAAACGGTTTATGTTATTTATTTATAAAATAAAATACTGGTACTGTTCCACGTTGAAAAAGAGTTATAAGCAACCTTTATTTTAAAGAAAAATTGACATTTCACATACTCATAAAATATGCATGCACATTGGTAATACAGAATTAAGAAAATATCAACTTTTCTTGACTAAATTATAGGCTAGTAAAATGAATGCTAGACTTGGACTAGAGACCTGGATTTTAACCCTAACATTTATCAATATCAGCTGTGGGAGCTTGGGAAGTAAGGACTGAGAAGTTATCTTTAAGATTAGAAGGTAAAACCACATAATTTCTTATGTTTCTTCTGTTTCTAACATTCTAAAATTCTCTTACAATAAAAACGTTTATCTTAGTTTTTAAAAGTTTCTGAATTAAATTTTCAAAAGTTGAAAATAACTCATGTCATAGTGATGAGTTTTCATTTAAATGCTTCAGCAAATCCAAAGACATAATAAATATAAACCACTAAATTAAAAAAAAAACAAAAAAAAACCCCAGCATTTTAAAAAGCAACTTTCGTCTTTTCCCACAAAGTAGTAAGTGCTTCTATTCATGCCAGGTCTTACCCTATATTGAAATGAAACCGGACTTAATTCCCGGAAACTTTCATCTCCTTCATAAATAGAACGCAATGCCTCCAGTTCCATCTGAAAGAAATGAAGCACAGGAGCATTGTTTAGTCATATAAACGGATTAGAAATAGAGGATCTTTTGTTTCTGGTTCAAGTCCACTCAACAGCGTAAAACTTGGCTGACTTACATGGCGTTCGACGTTTATGACCCAGGTGCTATACTAACACATCACAACCCTAATCCTTTCTTTAACACTATGCGCCAGGCACCGCTAAGCATTTTGCAGTGGATTATCTCACTTAATTCTCACATCAATCCTATGAAGATCTTACTGTTTTCTCCTTCCTACTAGGGAGGAAAATAAGATTCAGTTTAAAGCAACTCCAGAGCCTGTGCTTTCTCACTCTGCTAAAGGCTAGCCTGGGGTAGAAAGAACATTAAACTTGCGGACGAGATGAAACACAGTCATTCCCCATGATTTACACATACTATTTATATTTGTAATCCCTACCACAGAAGGACACAAAACTTGAAAAAACACTTACGGACAATAAAAAGAACTTTTAAAAAATAGTAGTTAGAAAGAGGTTGACAAGTATCTATCCAAGATGGGAAAAAGGACTGCAAGAGAAAATGTAACTAGCAATCCTTGGCTGGAAATACTTCTTAGAATGCTGTGGGCTTACAAATGAGAAGACCCAATCACTGTCGTGTTTACTGACAAAGACCTCAGAAGAGGTAAAGAAAAGAAAGACTGCACTTCCGCAGATATTTTAGTTTTCAAAAAGATGCATGTTGAGAATTCTACAAACTACAGGATGGTGAGTTTGACCTACGTGGACAACATTTTAAGACAGATCACTAAAGAAAGAGTTTGTGAGGACCCAGCAGAGTTAAGGAGTAGCCCCTACGACTTGGCAAGAATATGAAAAACAAGGTATATGTTCACAACCCTTCTTAGGGAGAGTGACTGGATTGGTACATTAGGGAAAGAGACAAAACAGTCTCCCTGGATTTCAGCAAGGCCCCATGGGTTTCTCTTGCTACCTTCACAGGAAAAAAAAAATATAAGAATTCAAACTGGATCGAGGAATAACTGAGATGGGATTAGAAAAACAACATTACTCAAAATGTAGTGCTACTCCTTCTGTCCTTAATCCTTCCCTATATTTCAATTAAATGGCTTGGACAGGAACAAAAGTTGGAGGCAGGCTTATCAAATTTGTGGATGACAATTTGATGGGATAGTGAATCATGCTGGAGCAGCAGAAGAATTTTAAAAGCCCTTTAAAAACAATCTAACAAGATGAAACTTTACAGGATAAGAAGAACTTGTCCTTAGGTACCTAAACATACAGAGCAGAAGATGAAAGACAAACTGCTCTGCATAAAGCACTTTAAGGGTTTTTGTTGACAGTAAATCTAACTGTAGAAAACTGCAATGCCCCAATTTTAAAAAAAGAACATAAATAAACTTATAATGTGTCCACAGATACACATTCCAGAAGAGTGAAGGAACTAAAAAGAATGAACAAATGGAGAAGAGCTAAAAGGAACCAGTTGGCATGAGAGGAGGAGGTCTGAAAAACTGGGCAGGAAAATGGTCTTCAAACATCTGAAAAACTGTCCTGTGGAAGAAGATGCTATTTTACTGTTAAATGGAGATGGCTGGTTCTCACCGCAGGAATTTCAATTCAGTAAATCTGAGCTAGAGTGCAGGTAATTGTTTTTCTAACAACCACCCAAACGGTTCTAGGCGGTGGTCCATGGGCCAAACTTTGAGAAAACTTTGAGAAACCTTACACTATACGCTTCATGCTACACAGTAATAACTGTTCACGCCTTAGCTTAGAAACTCAACTGGCAAGAATATTTTAGAAGGATTCAGACATCACAGCTTATTGAACTTTGGGTCTTCTTTAAAGGTAACTTCCAATACCGCGATTCCATGACATGTGTCATGTAAAAGTACTAACTTTCAAGCAGTATACTCTAAATGAAAAGTGAACACCTACTTACAACTCTAATATCATATGATTCAATGTCAAAGTGGCATTTCACGAGAAAATATCTGAGTGTAAACCATACAATTCCGGTAGTACATGGATGGTCAAAACAGATTTTGTATCCACTGGACAACTATCAGATGGATATATTAAATGATTCCTTCCACCACGCAATGCAGCCAGAAGACACTAGTGTCATTATTTCCCTGCACCAGAAATTTAACTAACTCAATTAACTTTCTCTACCAGCCAACAGATTTTAAAATATAAAGGTGATTAGATTCCCAAAGAGCCTAACTCAGAACACAGGCGCTGAACAACACACGGGATTTAAGGCGAGCCAAGTGCACCGGGTCGCGGGCCAAGGACACTCGCCCTCGTTATCAGGAGACCTGGGGGGAACCCCAGGGTTTGCAAAACTCAAAACTGCAGTGCGGGGGAGGAAGGGCAGAGGTGGTCCCCTACCCAGGTAGGCGCGCTGGGCCTCTCCGCGCAGGACACCCGCAAACATAGGGCACCTCAGCGAGGCTGCCGCCGTAGAGGCGAGGGCACGTGCGGGGCCGGAGAGGGGCACCCCGCCTGCGCGGGAAAGGAGCGTCCACCCGGACTCACCTCCTGGTCCTCGTTGGCACTCATCGCGCCGGTCACAGGGCGCCTCCCGGGCGGACGGCGTTCGCGACAACGAAAATAATGCGAGGGCAGTGGCCCCAAGGCCGGGGCGTCCCTCTTCTGCGCCTTGGGCTGCTGAGGCACACCCTTAGCACCGCAGACGAGAGTCTCGCAGGTTCCCGATCCCCGGGCAGCGCGAAGCCGTCGGCGGAGGATTGCAAACGAGGAGCCAGCGGCCTCCGCAACAGGCGAGCCAGCGAGCCGCAGGAGAGGGAGAAAGGCGTTAACAGCAGAGACCCCGCCCCCTCCCTCTCGCTTCTCCTATTGGCTCCTTCTCTCCCCGCCCCCAGCTCCTGCTCCTCTAGGAAGCGGAGCGTCTTCCTTACGTTTCGTGGAGCAGCGTAGAGTTCCGGGAAGGCGATTGGTCTAGGGCGCTGTCGGTCAAGCCCAGAAAGTGCTTCCTGTGCCTGCGCGGATGGGCCCTGGGCAGTCTCGCTTGTGGGCACCGGATCAGGGGCGGTGGTGGTGGTAGGGACGGCCCCCGGCGTTTTGTGACACCCACACCCCCCCGCCTGCTTCCCCTGGTTCTCCCCCGGCTGGCGGCGACCGGCCACAGCTGCAGCGGGCTCGGGGCGTGCGGCCTGGGTGAGTCCGGGTCGGGAGACCAGTGGGGCCGGGCGAGACCGCCGAGAGAGATTGCTAGCGCGTAACGATGCTGGTTTGGGGGGCCTGTGATTTCGTACAGCATCAGCGAGTGCATTTCTCTTTTATCTTCTAAAGAAAAGACACACCTATTTCTAGGGACTCCAGGTTTAAGGGGGGGTAGGGGAGGAGTGGAGGAAGATAGCGTCTGCCTTTAGAGCTGCAGCGTTTCTTCATTGGAGCTACCGGAGCAGGATTCTGCGACCCTGGGGCGGTATCCTTTCCTAAGTTGGGCAGTTGCTTCGCATCCTCAGCATCAGCTTTTGTTTCGCCATCCCGGCCCCAGACTGTCTTTCCTCTTTTGATTGTTTTGTAGTTGGACATCTTTGAATCCCATCCTTACTGGCCTTGTGTCCTGCATCCCGAACCTCCGTTAATTAAAAAATAGTGACTGCATTATTTTTTTTAACCTGTCACTTTCATTAGGTCACCTTTCTTTGCAGTCCGTCATTATTTCTAAGAGTCTTCCTTATAATTTTATGACCACGCCAGCTTCCAGACGACTTCCATTGCACTACACGATCTCCCATCCAGAGTGTTCGCTTCCTACTTCTGCACCTCCTTCCAGGTCATGGTTTGGTTAGTTGCTTCATTGGTTTTTTTCCAGGAGATCTGGAAATTTCTCCTATAGGCTGTCATCGAGATCCATACAACCTCTGCACTTGTCCTTTGCTGATATTCTTCCCATTTTTTGCCACCGAATAGGCACAACCATTTCAAATGCCAAAGCTTTTAAGGTACAATGTGGCAAGAATTTCTGATACAGTTTTCGTACAGTTATTTTGGGACAGAGTTACCGTAATTTAGAGCTGCACTATCTGGTATAGTAGCCAGTCGCCATAGGTAGCTATTGAGCATTTGAAATAGGCTAGATGTGCTCTGAGTGTACAATACACACCAGACTTTGGAGACATAGTATTAAAAAACGTAAAACATCTTACTAATAACTTTTATAGTAATGTTGAATTGATGATAATATTTTGGACATATTAGTTAAGTAGAATATTATTAAAATGAATTTCATCCCTTTCTTTACTTTTTTAATGTGACTACTGAAAAATTTTTAATTATTTATGTAGTTTATATTATATTTCTCTTGGACAGGATTGTGATTTTAAGTGATTTAAACGTAATTTCTGTCTCCCCTTATTTCCACTCCATATTCAAAGGACACGGCGAATTCTCTTGCGCCTCTGGGGTTATTAAAGGAAGTGGGTATTTAGGGCTCTAATCTAGACTCTTTGGGATCAAGCAGTGGTACCTAAATTGTGTTTTGACCCATCTCTTTTTTATTTTCACCCCAAATTCACTAGAACTAGAATCTGTTTCTGAACATGCAGTCCTTTGCCCTCGTACCTTAATCCTGTCCTCAGAATATCTGTTTAAGCATTTCTAAAACTTCTGTCTATTGTGGACATTTGTCGTTTCTGATAGACTTTGCAAACCAATTATCTAGTACCCATTGTTCCGTCAGTACTTAAGTGTGAGAAGCCTAATAGTCTTTACTAAATTAACTTTTCAGTTAAAAATACTGTTTTGCCAATCAAGTGGTGGCCTAAGTGCTCCTAACTTCTCACAGAAGTTGTATTTGAGTCCTGTATGATATACTGGTGGAGATCACCTTTTAAACCAACCATGTGATACATGTTTTTGAAAATGAGAAATTATTCTTAAAATATAATAATTTTGTTCGCAATAAACACTTTTATATAATTGCTTTTCAAAACGTAGTGCATCTTGGATTGATATAGACCGCTTCTCAGCTAAAGGGCACAGTAGAAACATGTCCTCCTAGAGGTTTCCATTCATTATTAGCTTTTCCCTTGTAGATTTTCCTTTAAGTAGTACATTTGTATTAATTGTGGAGAAATGAGAAAACATAGCTACTTAGATAATTAGCATATTATTTTAATGATATCTCAGGAAATCAGAAATTAGATGTTAGCAATTACAGAGAAATTAGAGATAGTTGCACTTTATTATATATGTAAATCAATCGTTGTTTTTCTTTATAACTGAAATCAGAAGTTTGATCACCCTCCTGCTTTCCTGGTCTGTTTATCCCAAAGTTTTGTGTGGTTTTGAGATGTTACTGGAAATAGTGATTTGTCTTAAAGTTGACTGGAACCCTTGTATATGAAAGATTTTTAAAAATATTATACCAATAGTTATTAAATTTTAATAGGTCCAATTCAAGAATTAAAGTTTGCCCTTTTGCTCTCTTCTTTTGGATTTGCTTGACAGTTTGTAGACACTCAAAGACTTTCGTCTTTTTGTAATGTTTTACAAATGGTGGAGGTTCATATGTTAGATGTGGATGTGGGCTTTTAAGAAATTAATTATTAACGTATTAACATTTGTATTTCAGAATTTCCCTGACACCTTGAACATGAGCCCCACACAATGGGACTTCCCTGTGGAATTATGTTGTCGGCCTATGGCTTTTGTTACTCTCACAGGCCTGGATGTGGTTTATAATGCTGTCCATCGAGCTGTCTGGGATGCTTTCTGTGCCAATCGGAGGGCTGATCGGGTACCGATTTCTTTCAAGGTGCTCCCAGGTGACCATGAGTATCCCAAATGTAGACCCAAGGTAATGACATTATGATTGCAAGGGGACTCTCCTTCTCCGTCTGTCTCTTTCTTTGCATGTGTGTATCTTTTCTGTTCCTATATCTGTGCAGGAAAACCCCTGAGTTTATCAAGGGTATGGTTATAGTGGTGCATGAAGAAAACTCCAGACGTTTTCCTGTATGTAATATGCTACAGATGTATCTAATAATCCCTTTTTTTTTTTTACTCCAGAAGAATAATTACTTTATAATTATTAAGCTTTCTATCCTATGAGCCTAGGTTTTCCATTTTTTATTTGTTGTTAAAAAGAGACCCCAAGGCTCCATAATTTTAACAAAGGCCTCTCTAAAAGGAAAGTCTCACCATTGCCAGTGTCATTATAAAATCCATAGTCTCTGCAGCTTGGTTTGATTTCACAGACATATTTTGAGCACTTGCTTTGGTTTAGAGTACCTGGAACTATGCAACAGGCTGGTGATAGAAATTTAAATAATACATACTCTCTGTCCTTGATGAGTTCTACATAAACTAAAACAGTTTATTCAGTGTGGAATAGGAGGGGTATTAAGTTCAAAACTGACTTTTAGAATGAACATCATGGTAGAGACTCTGATTTACTTAGAAAAAAATACTTAGAATGATGATAGTATGAATTAATAATAGCAGCTCATACACGTGTATTGCTTATTATGTCAATTTGCTTTTTAAGAAAGTTGTGTACATTGACTGATTTGTCATTTATTGTAATCTTTTCAGGTTGGTCTGAAAGTCAGTTAATAAGACACATTGATTAAAATAAACTGCCTACTTTTTTTTCCCCCTAGAGCAATGTTTCTGACAGACTGGTCTTTGGACCAAGTATATCATCACCTGGGGTGTTTATTAAGCATGTCAATACTGGCTGTCCTCAGTTAAACTCGGGGGAGCATAGGACCTGTAGATTTGGTCACCTGCTGATTCTTTTGCATGTGTTTGAGACTCACACACCACAGACACAGTTTCATATATCCAGCGCCAGGAACTATGAGCTTTCTCTGAAACTGTGGGAGCAATAGCACCCCTGGCTCTTACACACTACTTTTAATGTGGTGTTTGTGTCAAGGAAGCCCAACGACCCAGCAGGACTCACCCCTTTCCTCCTGGATTCATTCTTCAGAATCCTCATTTTCCTCCTGGTTCTCTCCTGAGTTCCCAAGGTGTTTTGTGTCAGACTTCCTTCCTGTCCTCTCTTTCCTCACGTGGAATAACCGTTGGACCAGCGTGAACTGGAGTAGTCTGGCCAGTGTGGGTGCTTTGGGGGTAGTTTGAGATTTCACCCGGCTTCTTCAGGGCATCCCCTCCCCACGACGTGGCACTTAGCGCTGACCCCCAGTGACTGCCCTTACGCTTCTGTATTTAAGAATTGTCCTTCATTTTTTTCTTTCACCCACAAGTGAGGTGTAATGCCATCCTGGTGACACGACTCTGAAGCAGATGAAGCCATATTGGGTTTTAGAGAATATTTGAGCAGCTTTTACAAGAACGGAATCTGGGATGGGGAGGAATATAAGTAGAATTTATTGGGAAGAAGGCTGTTTACTTCCAGGGTATTTGAAAGCCTTGACATCATTAGAAATGCTTTGGCTTTGGTCAGTCTTTAAATGGAAACGGTACTGGCTCTAGGGTTGAGATTCTACCTCCAGTACTTGCTGGCTCTTACCTGATCTCTGTAAGCCTGAACGTCCTCATCTTAGAAATGCGGCGTGTGTATACTGAATGAGATAAATACAGAGAAAGTGCCTGCACTCCATAACAGGTGATTTCTGCTGCTCTTGTTGTCAGAATACCTCTTTTCAACTTTGGCTAATGTTTGCAGAGAACTTCGTATGAATGGTACATTCCCAAAGGGATCCTAAAGACAGGCTGGATGAATAAACATCTGAATCTGGTGCCAGCCCTGGTGGTTGTGTTCTACGAACTAGACTGGGATGAGCCCCAGTGGAAAGAAAAGCAGTCTGAGTGCGCGACCAGAGTGGAAATAGTTAGGTATGTCCCGTTTGTCAGGTTGACTGTGTTGGGTCAAACTCACATCTGGAGTTTACTGACATTTATCGAAGGCAGCTGAGTGCCGTTAAGTCTGCAGTGGTCATTTGGGGATCACTGGCCTCCAATGAAACCTGTTCACTTCCAACAGGTAGCATTAATATTAACTTAAGGAATGGTAAGCAATGTGAAGAAATTTCTAAGACAAATTGACCTGAAGTTCCAAATGCTTTTTCTTGCATTTATAATTTTTTTTTGGGGGGAGATATAGTGATTTGCTGTTTAGTCTCATAAAACACTTTTTGCTTTATCACCATTTATTTCAAAGTAATTCTTTTGGATGACTAATATATCACTATAAAGAAATAAGTTGCAGTGTAACTTTTACATTGAAGTATATGTTAAACTTTTGCCTTTAAAGCAGGTTTTTGTAAGGAACAGAAGCTTGATCTGAGATTATACTTTTAAATTTTAAATCATTGTGACATGTGTGTTTCTTTGTATGTAGGAAAAGAGTTCCCCCTTTAAGTTGCAGTTTGTTTTTCTTTGAATTGTCAAGCTTGTATTTTATGTAGTCTTGAATACATTTTTTAAGTTAAAACAGTTTAATTACTTAATTAATTTTATTGTTATTTTTCCACTGCAGGCAGAGTTTACAAGGGAGAAACACAAAAGTTGCAGTGGTTCTGATTCAGAAGAAAACCCCTTTGCCCCCAGGTAGCAAAAGGTTAATTAATAACTAATTGATTTGTGTATCCCCCCAATTCTTATTACCAGGAGGCATAGTTTTTAATGTTGAAATCTTTCACGTATTCAGTTATGGGAAATATGGTGTGTTAACTTTAAAAAGTACGAGTAATGCATGAGTAAATGCTTATTTTAAAAATTAAAAACATTAAAGAGTGTAGATCTTCTCAAGTCCTGCTGCCTGGTTCCCCTTCCCTCCAGGGAGGCACATGTCAATTGACAAAAGAGTTATTCACTTGATTTTTAAAAAAGAAGGTTTTTTGCTTATCTGAGATCTATTTGAAATTATATTCCTTACGTAATATTTTTTTCTTAATTTGCAATAGAGCAAAGAAAAATGCTGCAGGATTTCTAGTTTCCTGTAAGAAAATGTCCTGGTTTCAAATGCGTATTTCTTCTACCATCTCAGACTTTAGAAGCCAAAGTACTATTTTTGTTTCTATCTTGAAACTTGAAGCATCTTAAATAGTTTTGGAAACAACTTTCGTGAACTGTTGCTTCCATTTTTAGTTACAGTTATGCGGTATATCTGTTGGCATTACTCGGCCTGTCTTGGCCTAGTAGAAAATTCCAGTTTTCTCCTAACATATATGTACTGTGTAACTTCTAAGCACCCCACAGAGCTCTCAAGGATTCCAGGGGTCTTATAGACGTGGTGAAAAGTGGTTTGGGTTTTTTTTCTTAATTACATTGTCCTGATTTGGGGAAATGTCCATTTAGAAAAAATGCATTAATTATTTTCTCTCTTTATGGCACTTGTTGTCAACAGGAGAAGATGTCATTGCTTCAGAAAGGGCTGCAGCCTTGTGCAATGCGTGTGAACTCTCGGGGAAGTCTTTGTTTGTACTGCCCCATACGGACCACCTTGTGGGCTATATTATAAGGTAAATAACCTAGAATATATACTGAATCTTTTAAGTTTTGACTATTCCATTTTATTTCATTTTTTTACATATTTTTCTTAGATGTATTTAAACCCTTTGAATGCAGCTTCAGAACTCTGTTTTATTCTGAGGAGGAAGAACCTTGAAGTTCAATCCTTATCTGACTTTGAATTCAGCTTTCTTTCATGCCCTAGGAAGATACTTCTGATATGTACTTATTTTCACAAACAGAACTTTGAGTTGTTTATCCATCTCTGGGCAAATTTTCTTGGTTCCTCTGTAGTCTCATAGTTATAGAATGAAGCAGGATTTAATTTATACAAATGTTATTTTCACCTCATTTGCCAGTTCTCATTTTTGGTCCTTTTCCCATTATTTTCCTTAATCTTTAAACCCTAAATGTCAGAGTCACAAAAGGTAATTGAATCTAGTTGAGTATTAGATATTTGTTTCTTTCATACTTATAAAATTATAAAATAATAGGAGATTATTAGTGATTACCTAAGTTTTACAAATTACAAGAAAGTTATTTTTATCAGTTATTTCTTAGATTGTAAAATTTTAAATGGCTTTTGGTGGGTCTTCTTTTTAGATTTTTTAATCTAAAAATTTAGCTTATATTTTGCTTTACTTTTTATCTTAATCATGAAGTAAAGCAGACATTATCTCTGTCAGGATTTTACTTTCAGGTCTTATAAATATGATTCTTGAAACACTTTGGTTTAAAATAACTTCAGTGTTTGAATGTTGGTCTTTTTTTTTTTTGCGGTATGCGGGCCTCTCACTGCTGTGGCCTCTCCCATTGCGGAGCACAGGCTCTGGACGCACAGGCTCAGCGGCCATGGCTTACGGGCCCAGCCCCTCCGCGGCACGTGGGATCTTCCCGGACCGGGGCACGAACCCGTGTCCCCTGCATCGGCAGGCGGACTCTCAACCACTGCACCACCAGGGAAGCCCACTGAATGTTGGTCTCTTTTAACAGATTAGAAAACGCCTTTTATGAACATGCACAGACTTATTACTACACTGAGATTAGAAGAGTGAAATCTCATAAAGAATTTTTGAATAAAACAACACACCAGGTACGTGTCTTTTCCTAAAGAAGGAAATAATAGCGGCATTCTAGAGTAGATTATTCATCGTTGATTATTTTTGAGGAGATGATTTAATGTCTTTAATACTTTGATGTCTTTAAATGGCTTCTGTGCTTTTGAAGTTTTTTTTTTTAAAGCGTTTAAAAACTATTTTGTCTTTTGTCCTCTTTGCCTTTAAAGCTCTTGAAGATAGATTTTGGTAGCCTTCTTAACTACACTTGTTTACTGGAATAATTCTTGAACTTTAATTTTGGATATTTGCCTTCATACTTTTAGGTCTCCTCTTAAACATTATTGTAATTTTTACATTTTTAAGAGAATATATGTAATAATGATATTTTTTTCCATTCTTCTTTTCAGCTTTTATTTGTTAGACATCAGTTCAAAATAGCTTTCTTCAGTGAGTTGAAACAAGATACACAAAATGCTCTGAAGTAAGTTTCTAACAGTTGTCAAACTAATTTTTTCTTTATGTTAACAATAACATAGTAGTGGCAATTTCTGAATCTCAACCAAACTTTAAGTTTAAAATGTTTATGTTGGTTAGAGTCAGGTTTGTAATATTCACTTTAATTTTTCTAGTTAAATGGAATATATTTGAGCTTTTAAAAAATATATCCATTTTATTATCAGAAGTAAATTTTATAGTGTCTGAAAGCTTTCTGGTATAATTTAATTAAATTTCATGATCTAAAGAAACATATTAAAATTTTTCCCATTCTGTTACCTACTTCTTCTTTGTATACTCAGTAAAATCCTTGTGTTAAGACTGATTTTCAAAGTTTCATGTGTATTAAACATTATCTGAATCAGACTGAGTTTCTTAATTTTTTTTCAGTTTATAATACCCGCCAGTAGCATCATTTTTCATTCTTTTTAAAATTTATTTATTTTTGGCTGCATTGGGTCTTCGTTGCTGCACACAGACTTTTCTCTAGTTGCGGCGAGCGGGGGCTATTCTTTGTTACGGTGCGCGGGCTTCTCATTGCAGTGGGCTCCTCTTGTTGCGGAGCATGGGCTCTAGGCATGCAGGCTTCAGTAGTTGCGGCACACAGGCTCAGTAGTTGTGGCACACAGGCTTAGTTGCTCCACAGCATGTTGGATCTTCCCTGACCAGGGCTCGAACCTGTGTCCCCTGCATTGGCAGGCAGATTCTTAACCACTGCGCCACCAGGGAAGTCCCATTTTTCATTCTAAGGCTCTGCTTAGAGCTTTGAAGAGTAGTTGCAGATGTGTTGGCAGTGGTTAGGCATTTTATCCCTTTGCTTTTAATTTACTAAACACAATTTAATAAAACATCTCTTTCTAGCTTTAACTCAGTTTTTTAAGATTAACAGTGCCAGTGTAGCAAAAGGATAAAAACCAGCTATATATCCTAAAAGTGGGGAGGGGCTAAATATACATGGGAGGGTGGAACAGAGAAATAAATAAGTCTGTCATTCAGAGGAATATTGCAGAAACCTCCTCTCTTTTGTTGCTAATGAGGTGCTAAGCACCAAATTGTGTTCTATAAATCTCAAACTTCATATAGTTTTAGTTGGTTTTAGTGTAGTTCATTTTTTATCTGTGGTATTAGTGAAACACCCTCAATTCCAATTCTGTTCAAACACAGTTCTGGAAAGAAAAATGTTACGTGGAGAAGTTAGGAGCAAACACTTTTCTTTGGAGAAGACTGAGATTTTCTCATCACCTTCCATCTTCTATCAGACTTGCCTTTCTCACACTATTCTTTCCTTCAGCGCTAGCTGCCCTGAGGGTATCCGCACTGCAGCCCGTACCCGAGACCAGTGACACCCGTTTCAGTTGTGGAGATACTTGGGTTTAAAGCTGTTGACCCATCTCTGTCTTGATAGCACCTTCTTCGCTAATACAATTTCTATTTGAGAAGCTCAACATGGTACTTTTAAAAAATACTAATTGTTTTTAACAATGTTAATTTTGTCATGTAACTCTGGACACTTTTCCACTTTCATTTTGCAGCTGAACTCCTATCAGTTATAGGCAGATGTTAATGACAGCAGTGTACAGTGGTTCTGTTCTTAGAGAAAAGTCATTGATTCCTCCCACACATAGTGAATCAATATATCATTTTTCAGGACATCAGAGATTGTTATGTATATGTTATTATTGAGCTGTTGAGTGCTAAGAAATGTTGAGTAAATATTGTTTCTGTTATTTCTAATAATTTTGCTCTTAGGAATCTTTTCTTAAAATTAATTTATATCATAATTAACTACCTTCCCCATGTCTATATTAGGAATTACAGGACTGCCTATAATCTTGTACATGAATTGAGAGCCCATGAAACTAATATTCTGGAAATTAAGACCATGGCAGGATTTATAAACTACAAGGTAATAGTTCTACTTCCAAATAAACAAAATTTGGCTTTAAATATTGGAGTATCTTTTTAAAGTTTGGAAATCCAGATGACTCATTTGCTCTGAAAAGTGAGTATTTGATGAATTATGCTATGCTATTTTATGTCCTTTATCTCCAGGAGCACCCTGGTTCTTAGCAGCCTAATTGTAATGCTTGGTTTTGAGCTATGGTCCCAGAGTTCTCATTTAGAGGAGTTTTATCTTGGTAAAACTCCTTGAGGAGGGTCTTTTGTTTGTTTTTAAGTGGGTGCAGGAGGGAGTGAGAAGAAAGCTGCCTACAGTATTGAATTTTATAAGCTGCAACTTATTAGAACTGGGTAAGCCTTCCTTGGTTTAATGGCCAGCCATAGAAAAGGTGTACCTATTCCCCTTAGAGAAAACTTTTATATCTGTTATGTGAGCATTTTAAAGTTGTATATGGTAGAAATAGACACCCCCAGAAGGCAGATGAGGCTTTGTCTTTTGCTTTTAATCTTTCCACACTCATCTTTTCAAGAGGCTGGCACTGGGTTAGTGATGTAAGGGTAGAGGGACACTTTGTTCACTGCATGTGTAAGTGTAAATTGGTACAGCTTCTATAGAGGCTATTTTTGCAATGACAGTGCAGATTTAAAGTGGATATTCCTTTTGACCTAGCAATTCCATTTTGGGAAATTTATCCCACATATGTGCTAAGACTTGCAAATCACATATGTAAGGATATTTATTGCCTCTTGTAATAGGAAAAGGTTGGAAACAACCCCACAATAACTGACTGGTCAATATAAATTATAACTCCAAACAACGAAATATTATACAACTATCGAGAATGAAGCAGCTCCGTGCATTGAAATGGAATGATATCCAAGGTATATTGTTAGGTGACAAAAGTAAGGCACAAAGCAGCATATTTAGTGTGATGCTATTTGTATAAAAATAATAGTTTATTTGTAAATGCACATACTTGTCTGTGGACAGAATATATCACCAAATGTATGCTGGGAGCTTGTTGCCTCTAGAGAGGGGAATTGGATGGCTGAGGGACAGGGATGGATGAGAGATTTAACTTTTCATGTATTCCCTTATACCTAAAAAAATAAAATTAAAAGTGGTAATAAGCATGTGGAAATAAATTTAGGCTTTGTTTCTTCTTTTTTTTTCATTTACCCTACATACATATAGATTATTACTTTGAAATAACATCCCAGATAATTTTTCAAGAATTTCTGTAATCCTTGTTTGATATGGAGTCTACTGTGCTCTAATTGTTCTACAAAAAATCTTTTGCTTACTGACAGTTCTAAAACTAGAAAGTTAATCTGTCCTTTCTCAGTTACCTGTTGCAAATACTTCATTTTTGCCCGTCTTTATGCCCTTCATTGGGTTTAATATTTCTTTATTCTATACTTTAAAAAACTTTGTAAGGTATAGAATAGATTCATCACAAATAGTGAATAATTTTATTCATGAATCAAAGGGACATCCTCTGTTTTTAGCATAACCTTTGTAATAGAGAAAATCAGTTCTGTTGCACTTCAGTTCTACTGAACTTCAGAGAAGGAAATTCCATACTCTTTTTAAAGTTAGTCTCAATTTTTATATATTTTTAAATGAATACGCCTTTTGACTTTGGTTTTCTTCTTTACTTTGGGGTTGATTTTACATCTTCCAGATCTGTAGGCTGTGTTTTCAGCACAACACCCCACTGGACGCAATTGCTCAGTTCCGAAAGCACATCGACTTGTGTAAGAAAAAAATCGGAAGTGCAGAGTTGTCTTTTGAGCATGCTGCATGGATGTCTAAACAGTATGTTTTAAATTATATTTTCAGAATGTTTTTTAAACAAATACTTGGGGTTTGGAGGAATGGAGTAAGCATGGACTTTGGTTCTAAATCGAACTAAGATTTTTGTCAGTAAGTAGGTTTTTAATGATCCACCATAAGTATGTTCCCAGTAATGGTAGATACTGATTCATACAGTTTCTTAATGGAAATTAGCTAGTTCCTGGGACCATCTCTTTCATTCAATATATATATATATCAAGTTTCCACCATGTGTCTAGACACCGAGAATATAGCAGTGAATAGACAGTATCCCTACTGACATGGAACTTGCCCTCTGAGACTGATGACTAAAAATTGCTAAAATGAAAATTTTCCCAGAAACATGGATGTATTTGAGTGGTGGGAACTATGTTGACATCTGGCTTGATGGTATATTTATAAAGACCTGCTAACACAGAGGAGTTGACTTAAAGAATTTTTCTGTAACCTACGATTAGTGTGTTAGTATTTACAATGAAATCCCCACAATTAATAGTTCAGCAGTAGCATTATTTTGATACAGTCTGCTGAGGTTATGGTTCCTGGATGAATAACTACTAGAAGTAAGCTGCTTTTTCTTCCCTTTTTCTTCTTCATTCCATTTTTTTATTTCTTGATTTTTTTTTTCTTTAAGATTCCAGGCCTTTGGAGATTTATTTGATGAAGCTATCAAGTTGGGGTTGACAGCTATTCAAACTCAGAATCCTGGTTTCTATTACCAGCAGGCAGCATACTATGCCCAGGAGCGGAAACAGCTTACGAAAACCCTCTGTAACCATGAAGTAAGTCACTGACTCCTGTATTAGCTGGCATTTAGGAAATCTATTAACCTTCTCTTGAAAGAAGATAATGCTGATTGGTGTTGATAATTTTTTCCAAGCCTTTGCATGTAACAAGTTTTTATCTTTTATATTTTCAGGAATTAGGATTATTTTCAGTTTTAGCCTGAGTACTCTATTTTCACCTGTGAATTAAGCAGAAGTTTTTCTTTGAAGAACTGATTTATGATTAGCAATAAGTCAGTGATTTAGAGGAGAGAAAGTTACTTTAAAATAAAAGCCACAGTTTAGTCCATGCCATACTGTAAATCCATTGTTTTGTTTCTGTGATCACTGCTAGAGTTTGAAGGACACTGAGAAATGTGCTTTATGTTGACCCACTGGAGAGCATAACATTGGCCTTCTTTCTCTTCCTGGGGTTCTCCATGGAAAACTCTAAAGAATCTGTTTGAGAATGTTAACTGCATATTTTCTTAAACTTGACATTTCATTTTGCCTTTCTCTTGGATGATTATATTTAAATACCAGTTTCCCCATAAGCACCTTTAAAATAAGAACATGGTGTGTGTATATAGATAGAGATATTTACATTCACATAGTTATATCAGTTTATTTTCACTTAAAACCTCAGATTTCTTCTCTGAAGACAGGTGAATTTTAACAACAGTGCTACTTAAAAAACTTCAAAAAAAAAAAACAGTTTGCATATTAGTACTTCAAATGCTTGGATTTTTTTCCCCTTAAATCATGATATACCTAGACTATTTTCTACCATGTTATTTGTATATGATGTATAATTTCATTGCATGTATTATATTTTAAAAGTTTGGCATATTATATTTGAGCACAGTATTTTAAAAGGTGATTAAAACTGGGTCTTGTATGGCTATGAGAAAATGGGCATTAGCAAATATTGGCTGGAATGTAAAATAATATTCTGTCAAGTAATAAATTAAGAAGCCTCAAAATCATGCCTTTCTTTTGACCCAGAATTTCATATTCAGGAAGCCTAAGACAGATAAGAGATCCTAAGAGATAAGTATTAAAATTTATTTATAGAGTTGTTCTGACAGATTTATTAATTGTAATGTAAAATAAAAATAACAGTGTGAACAGCTATAGGGAATCTGTTACAATGTGGAACAGCAGGCAGCCAAGAAAAATAACATTTTGGAAGAATCTTTAATGATATGGTGAGATATACAGAATGTATTTAAAAGAAAAAAGCAGGTTGAAAAATTATTTCAGCTGATGACGAATAAACGTTTGCATACAAAATCTGGAAGAATAATGTATATACATTGTTAACCGTGGTAGTAGCTCTATAGGTAATTTAAATTTTTATCATTTTCCTTTTGGACGTTTTCTGCATTTTTTTAACAATTACTTGTATTACATTTTGGTTTTAGAGGGAAAAGTTATAAAAAAGAAAAGCGGTATAAATTTGTAAATTCTGGTGCCAAAAGTATCCTCCCCCATCAATACCAAGACTTAATACACATGCAATAAAAAAGGAAAATAGTGTCTTCTTTTGAAAACTCCTATAACATTATTTTTATTTGCACAAAAAACACTTATACATATGGAATAACCATCAAATTTAATTTGTAATGTAGTTTTACTGGTTTATAAATTAAAAGAAAATGTAGAGCAGTTAGTTACTATGAAATCATTTGTCAGAATCAGGTTGATTTATTCAATTTAATTTTTATAAGACTACCTAATATTAAATGAAACATTTCTTGTTTAATTTTATGGAAATTTAATTTATGTTAAAATATTCACAACTTTGATATTTGAATGTGTTATTCATATTTATGAAAGCTTTTTTATTCTTACAAAGATCAAGGGAGAGTTGGTCTTGATGGACTGTGTTTTGATTTACAGGCTTCTGTAGCGCACCCCAGTCCTGATCCCCTAGAAACACAGACAGGAGTTCTTGACTTCTATGGACAGCGACCATGGCGACAAGGAATCCTAAGTAAATAATTTTTTCCTCTTTCCCTTCCTCTCAACCTCAAAAGCACAAGGTTGCTATCATAATTTTTCCATGGCTGCACAACATAATAACAAATTATGTTGAGGTAGGGCTTCCCTGGTGGCGCAGTGGTTGAGAGTCCGCCTGCCGATGCAGGGGACACAGGTTCATGCCCCGGTCCGGGAAGATCCCACATGCCACGGAGCGGCTGGGCCCGTGAGCCATGGCCGCTGAGCCTGCACGTCCGGAGCCTGTGCTCCGCTATGGGAGAGGCCACAACAGTGAGAGGCCCGCGTACCACAAAAAAAAAAAAAATATGTTGAGGTAAAAATGTGTGCTTTTTAAACACTTTTTAAGACCTACTTTAAAAATGTGTTGTTTTTATCACTACGTCTTAGAATGACTTATAATTAAAGATGTAGATGTGACTAAAATATTTGGACATCTGTTGTCTTAAATGACACAGTTAGTAAGCCACTCTGGTCTATTTAAATATTTTAATTCCAGTTAAGTTTAACGATTTTTTTATGTTTGACATTTTAGAACATCATTACCTGAACCACCTTAAAAATGATTTCTCTATCTTTTTTGTTTTATACACACTTAATTTGAGCAATTTCTGTGGCCATTAAACTTTTTGTTAAGAAATTATTTACTTTAATCTACAGGAAATGTATTTTGTCTAGAAAATGATATTGGTATTACTTTTGAGGTGGTTGATTCCACTGGGCAAAAGAGTACAGAGCTCAGTAACGTACCCTTCAGAACAGAGACCACAGAGAAGATTCCATGCTAATAAAGCTGTCTGTTAGAATCTTTAGAATTCTAGAATGTTTAAGAATCTTAAGTACATTGTATACGAAGGACTCAGGGAGTGTACCCGTCCAGTGTTCGTGTGAAGGATTTGTGTTAAATGAGCTATCTAAAATGGGTTGTGTCCTATCTTATACAGGTTTTGATCTTTCTGATCCTGAAAAAGAGAAGGTGGGGATTCTTGCCATTCAGCTGAAGGAGAGAAGTGTTGTTCACTCTGTAAGTCTTTTTTCCAGTATAAACTATTTTTTACAGTATTCCAGGAAAACATGAGATTATTTTTATTGGAATGTTTCACATTTTATCTTTTCTAACAGGAAATAATAATAACTCTTCTGAGCAATGCTGTTGCACAATTTAAGAAATATAAGTGTCCAAGAATGAAAAGTCATCTGAGTAGGTATCCATAACATGCCACAACTTTGTGCAACTTTGAGTAATTTTAAATTATGTTCATACAGTCTTTTTTCCTTTATAGTGGTTCAAATGGGAGAGGAATATTATTATGCAAAGGATTATACCAAAGCTTTGAAGTGAGTTCTGTTCACTATTTATTTTCACAAGTATTCTGATTCTCTTGCAGCAGAATTAGCATGGAAATCTGTATTGAAGGATTTATTATTTCCATATTTATTCCTACTTCTATTAAACACCATTTCCGTGATATTTTTTCGAGTATTGTCTGCAGGTACAGTCATTATCAGAGTCTAAGGAAACCTCACATTTACCTAATGTGAAAATACCTGTTAAACTATTTCAGTAAGATTTTCTGAAGTTTATATAAAATGAGTAAAGCACTTTTATTTTAGTTTCTCCATGAACTATTCAAACCCTTCCTCGTCAAGCTGTCTTGGCCCGTCTGACATTTTGTCCTCTGTCAGGTTGCTGGATTATGTGATGTGTGATTATCGGAGTGAAGGATGGTGGACCCTGCTCACGTCTATACTGACCACAGCTCTGAAGTGTTCCTACCTCATGGCCCAACTGAAAGATTACATCACTTATTCCCTAGAACTCCTTGGAAGAGGTAACTCGATGTTCTTTCAGTAAAATTCTGAATCTTTACAATTACATAGCATCTTTAAGCTTCTTTAAATTGGAAGAATAATTCAGTATCAAATATCTGGTAGTACTGTTATCACATGCAAGTCACTTTGCGGAGTGAAGAGGTTTTATACTTTATTGGAACTTATTAGAGTTGAAGGTCTTATTGTAGTTGAGAAAAATCTGCCTTTTTAAAATATGACATAAAATAATTTTTCACATAGAGTTCAAACGCACATACATAAAGCATTGGGGCTGACTTTTAGGAAGCTGTGCTGTCAGTTTTCCAGAGTTGTGCTTAGCCATCTTAGAAGAGAGATTTATCGGGCTTCCCTGGTGGCGCGGTGGTTGACAGTCCGCCTGCCGATGGAGGGGACGCGGGTTCGTGCCCCGGTCCGGGAAGATCCCACGTGCCATGGAGCGGCTGGGCCCGTGAGCCATGGCCGCTGAGCCTGTGCGTCCGGAGCCTGTGCTCTGCAACGGGAGAGGCCACAGCAGTGAGAGGCCCGCGTACCGCAAAAAAAAAGAAAAAAAAAAAGAAGAGAGATTTATCTGCAGGGTTTTAATACCTGAAATGGGGGTAGTGGGCTTACTTGCCTGTCTTATAGTTCTAATTTTCTTCCTTCTTCCTTCCTATTAGCTTCAACTCTGAAAGATGACCAGAAATCTCGGATAGAGAAGAACCTCATAAACGTTTTAATGGTAGGCTGGAATTCTTTATATAACATCTGTATCTGGATGTGTGTATATTATAAAACTAGCTGAACAGATGTTTAACTCCATGTTGGCACAGAATGAAAGTCCTGCTCCTGAACCTGACTGTGACATATTAGCTGTGAAAACTGCTCAGAAGCTGTGGGCGGACCGAATTTCTCTGGCCGGCAGCAATCTTTTCACAATAGGCGTACAGGACTTTGTGCCATTTGGTGGGTAACCAACGTCTACAGTATTATTTTAGAGACATCGTCCTTATTTCTACAAAATAAATAGACACAGAATAATGAAGTCAAAGAATTTTCCAAGTACGGTCACTTTGTAGATGAACTGTGTGGTTTTTTTTGTTTTTTTTTTTTTAATTTTCTGCCCATCGACTTTAAAGATGGTCAAAATTTTAAATACTTAGTTGAGGTCTTAACGTTTACTCTGTTCGTTTGTAGTTCAGATGTTATTTGAAATGCATTTGGAAAGACAGTTATTTAAAAAGTTTATGCTTTATTGTCTAGGCAGGTATTTTGAAATAAGTTAAAAATAACAAAATGGTTCTTTTTTCTTTAAAATCCTATGTCAGTTACATTTTAGGGGGAACCATGTTTTTAAAATTAGAGAGGTTTTGGAGCTAGAGTTTATTTAAATTTGGCTTGATTTATGTCTTTTGAAATGCTTCAGGTGCAGAAGTCAGTAAGAATATCCAGTGTAGCTGTTTTCTTTCTGAAGAGCAGATGTGGACCAGAGAATAATGTGTGTGTGTCTAGCGTGTCTGGTGGTGTCTGACTCGGCCCTTTTTGTTTTATTTCTAGTGCAATGCAAAGCCAAGTTCCACGCCCCAAGTTTTCATGTCGACGTTCCCGTGCAGTTCGATATTTATCTGAAGGCTGACTGCCCACATCCCATTAGGTTTTCTAAGCTCTGTGTCAGCTTTAATAATCAGGTAATGGCACCTTTTAAGGTGTGTTTACCATGTGTGTATCTTATTTTAGCTTATTAAATGAGGTAAAATGTGCTTAGTGAATTTTAGGTCTTAATGGTTTCATATTAACAAATGTATTTTGATAGAGTCTATTTAAGAATAATTGTATTTATAGTTCTCAATTTCTGTATCCACAATTCAAGTTTTATACTTTTCTATTCTAATTTTTGTTTTCACTCCCTGCTTAGGAAACCTGAGAACTTTGTCTACACATAGACAAAAAGTTTTGTAACATGTATCTTGAATTTCAAATAAGATATATTCAGAATGAATATAATTTTCAAAACCATTTGTTTTATTCTAACATTGGTATTAGCTTTATATTATAAAACTGTTATATGTTTGATGTTAAAGCAATGAAAGTGGAATAGATGGATATAAAGTAGAAAGTAAATGTGTGTTCCTCCAATTCCATTCCTTAGGGGGCGTCACAATTAACTTCGTGAATAGTCTAGACATCTTATGTGCACGCATATATAAGCAACTTTTTTCTCCAGAATTGGGATCGTACTATATTTCCTACATTTGAACATTTTTATAGTGTGATGTAGTCAAGTGCTTGATTACATTCTGTTTCAGTTACAAGCTCACTTCTAATTTTCTGGTCACACAGAAAGTGTACTGAGCTGTAACCAGCAAGCATTTATTGAGAGTTACAATATTCTTAGCATCATGGTGAACCTGAAAAAGTTTAGCATATATCAACCCCACTAAAATATAAGCGTTTTGGGAGCAAGGCCAGGACTGGCTCACAGATGGCCTAAATGTGTGTGTAGCCTAGAAATACTGTTATGGCAGGCATGCTGGAGAAAAGAGGAAGTTTCAAAATTGAAGATGCAATTAAGATAGGTTTAAAAAGATGAGAGGGAAAGGATGTGTTTGGCAATGAGGAAACGCTGAATGGAAACAGGAGTGAATGTTCTGTGTTTTTGGGCAAGTGAAGACAGCAGCCTCACGAGAGCAGAGGGATCATAGGTGGGGTGAGTGGGAGTCAGGCTGCGTGGCTTAGAGGAACCTGGAGAGTTAAGCAGAGTCAGTCTGGGAAGTATCAATAGAAGCCTTTTAAGATTGATTTATTCATTCATTTATTCGTTATCTGTTTATTTATTGAATGGTGGTAAAGAAAGAATGTTATCGGTTTAAATAGGTTTTTTTTGACTCATAAGAACTGAGCAATGTCCCTGTAATAGAATTCGTAAAATGAACCTGGGTCACTTGAAGATTAGTATGTTTTATTCAACTTCAAACCATTACCCAAGGATTCCAATTATTTTGAGAATTTTAAAGCAAGAACATGAAATTTATGTTTAAGAAACTTTATTCCAGTAGCAAAATAGAGGGAAAGAAATGATATTTTAGAAACCAGAGGCTCTTTGTATGAACCCAGGTACAAAAGTATGAGGATTTGGATTAGGATTTTAGTGATGGGAATGGAGATAAAGGAATAAGAGTCATTTAAAAATAGGTAAGTTTGGATTGCTGAGTGTATACAGAGGATACAGAATGGGGATAGGATGGATAAAGGATGGGCTATTTGGTTTTTGCAGGCCCAAAACAGTTTGTTTATTTTTCCAGCTTTATTGAGATATGGCATATAAAATTGTGTAAGTTTAAAGTGTACATGATGATTTGATACACATATTTTGCAAAATGATTACCATAGTAAGGTTAGTTAACACATGCATCACCTGACATAATCACCTTTTTGTTGTTGTCTTTGTGAGAACATTTAGGATCTACTCTTTTAGCAACGTGCAAGTAAATAATACAGTAATTATAGTCCCCATGCCATACATTAGATCCCCAAAACTTATTTGTCTGATAACTGGAAGTTTATACCCTCTGACCGACATCTTCCCATTTCTGCCAACGCCAAGCCTATGGCAATCCTCATTCTACTCTCTGTTTCTATGAGTTCCGTTTCTATAAGTTGCAGATTCCACATATAAGTAAGATCATACAGTATTAGGACAGGAGCTTTGTATGTGCTGTTTCTTATGCTTGGATTGGTCTTCCCTCCTCTTTTATTTGCTTAGTTCCTCCTCATGTTTTATCCCCTTAAAAGCCTCACTTCCTCAGGGACACCTCGCCTGACCTACATGACTGATTGACCTAGCCAGGCTCACATAACCCTTCATAGTACTTGTCACAGCTGTGGTTTCACTCTTGTCATGTGATTATTTGGTAAATTGCTTGTTTTTCTTACTAGAATGTAAGCTCCAAGAGGACAGACATTTTTTTTTTCACTCGCTGTGAAATGTTCTAAATCTGGGTTTAGAGGGTCAGGGAGGCGCTCGCATTTTCCGTTCACATCATAGCCTACTATTGCACTTCTTTTCCTTCCTTCTTTTTCCCTTTTAGCAACACAGACCACATCTGTAATTAAACTAATAAAAATATTAAAATAAAATATAAAGCAATTTGTTTTTAAAGTTGTATTCTGAATATATGTTATTTGAAATGCAGGATGCAAATCACAAGGAAAAAAGTAGCGGGTACGAGGCTTCATAAGCCTGGAATAGAAATGAAAATTAGAAGAAAGGTATAAAACTTAACTGTATTAGAATCTTCTGTGAAGATAATTCACCTGCTGGGATAGAAGATGGCTCTTGGAAAGTTCTCAGTATTTATTGAAAGGATGAGAATGGTGATCCCTTAGATATGTATATGAAAGATGTCTCTGTTTATTCATCTGTAAGGAGTGTGCTTTTCTGGGAAGGTAGCTTGAAGTGATAGTGGAATTATCCCTGAGACAATTGTGGATATAAGCTTTTAGTTAAGGAATAGGTCAGAATTAGAAGTTTTTATGTGGGAGATATTAGCATAGAGGTGCCGAATACGTAGACATGGATAGACTTTGCAGTGAAGTAAACATAAAGAGAAAAGCAAAACCAAAAGCTAAGGACTGAAACTTTTGGAACCTCTGAATTAGGGGAACAAGAGGGAAAAAAGACCTTTGTTTTTTGAAAAAAAACAAGAGGGAAAAAAAAACAAGAGGGAAAAGCAGGAGAGTGAGAAACAGGAGCTATTATAGTGTCACAGAAGCCAGGTAAAAAGGAAGCTCTTTAAGAAAAGATGATAGACAGTAGCATCCGACGCAAAACAAAAAGTCTTTGTTTCTGTCTCCAGGAAAGGGATGGCTAAATAAATGTTTTCAGAGGTCAGCTTCTGTGTGAACCATCTTTATCTTGTGGCAGCAGTGAGTGGTTAACTGCTACCATCTGGCATAAAAATACTTCTTCTTTTATTAATAGAAAATTCATAATGCTTCAGTATCAGTGCAGTTAACCTTAACAAGCTCCAAGTAATTCGGTGTTTAGTGTTAGCAAAACATATGACATTTGAGTTCATAAACCATGACCCTTGCTCACCTCTTTTTCAGGAATACAACCAGTTCTGTGTAATCGAAGAAGCATCCAAAGCGAGTGACGTTTTAGAAAATTTGACTCAGGGAAAGATGTGCTTAGTTCCTGGTAAAACAAGGAAGTTTTTATTTAAATTTGTGGCAAAAACTGAAGATGTGGGAAAGAAAATTGAGGTTAGTTATGAAATGTGTTTAAAAAATATTTTAAGTGATGAAATAATGTGTATGTCAGAAGAAATTATAATAAAAATAATACAGAAGTTTATTAAGTAAAAAATGAAAATCTTCCACTTGGACTTCCCAAGGGAACCCATTCATTATGGTTTTTTGGTAGGTTTCCCCTCAGTGAGAATATGTTTTTTTGTTTTTTTGTTTTTTTTTCTTGCGGTACACGGGCCTCTCACTGTTGTGGCCTCTCCCGTTGCGGAGCACAGGCTCTGGACACGCAGGCTCAGCGGCCATGGCTCACGGGCCCATCTGCTCCGCGGCATGTGGGATCTTCCCAGACCGGGGCACGAACCTGTGTCCTCTGCATCGGCAGGCGGACTCTCAACCACTGCACCACCAGGGAAGCCCAGTGAGAATATGTTATATGTAATATTCAGTAGTTGGCTTTTTTCACTTGATAGTGATATATTAGACATCATTTCCTGTTAGTACATGAGACCAACCTCATTTTTAATGGCTGCATAATCAGCTAAGGAATTTTAAACTGTATATATATATATATGTATATATATATATATATATATATATAGTAATTATATTTAATAATTATAATGTAGTAATTATATTTTGTAAAATATGACATAATTCACACTAAAGAGCTATATCATTTTGACCTTTAAACATTGCTGATTGCATATTTTTAAAGAAAAAATGAAGATATATACTTCAAAGGATTCATTTAATGTAGATAATTAAAATGGCTTTCAGAAATACGTGATGGAAGTCATATTTTTATTGAGCATAAACTCTGAGCCAAGCTACGTGGGTTTCAATGCCAGCTTTCTGGCTCACCTGCTTGTGGCCCTGGGCCACTTGACCTCTTTGCGTCTCCATTTCTTCATCTGTAAAGTGGGGATAGTAACATTACCTACTTCTCAGTGTTTCATGAGAATTAAATCAGTTAGTTAACGTAAATCTCCTGGGATAGTGACTAGGACGAGGTGAGCACTCATGAAGTGCTGCTCTCCCATGGCTGGAACGGGAATGGTCGGCTAACGTGAACTAGAGACCATTTCCAAGACAGAAACTTAAGGCTGTACCCCTATGTTCTCATAACAATTTCTGTGAATCTGTTGATTTTATTATTTACCAATATCCAGAGTTTTTGCTTATTCATTAAAAAAAAAACTCTGCATGAATTTGGCTAAATCCCTCGTGACATGTTTTAATTTTTTACAAGGTACCTAAGGAAGCCTACCAGGTGTAAATCATAATTAATAATACTATTTTGAGTATATTTGTTAAGGGATTTAGTGGAAAGGACATTTATTCAGTTAATAAAGAATTTCATTGCTAATACTGTTGATGTCGTCGGGAAGAATACGTGTGGCCACTAGGAGTTAGCTTGTGAGTATGTTAACGGTTAGCAGAACATTCATTGATTTCACTCAGCAGCCACTACTGCAGTGTCTGCTCCTTCAGCCACCACGCCGAGCACTGGGATAGCAGCACCTCACCGTCGTGTCCGAGCTGGGGAGTCAGCTCATTATCCTTGTTTAAAGGTGAAGAGGTTGAAACTCCACACACGGCTAGCCAGTGTCACAGCTGAGAAGGGTCTGGGATTGGACTCCCACAGCAGGTGTTCCAACCTGTGTCACGTCGTGGGTCCGAGGAACGCCACAGCCCAGCAGCCCACCCTGTAATTTGTTGGGAGGGGATGGTGATGAACTGGTATGAGATGGCGTTTCTGACAGACCTCCTCCTTCTAGATCACATCCTTGGATCTGGTTCTGGGCAGCGAGGCAGGAAGATGCGTGGTCTTGAATTGGCAGGGGGGAGGAGGAGATGCTGCTTCCACCCAGGAAGCCTTACAGGCCGCCCGTTCTTTCAAAAGAAGGCCCAGGCTCCCCGACAGCGAGCTTCACTGGGACAGCATAGTGATCCAGGCGAGCACCATGTGAGTCAGCCTGGTGGGCAGATGGGAGAAGGTCACCTCACTTCTTTTGAATACTTTGTTTCTTTTAAAAAATCAGTGACTTAGCTAACATTTTTTCCCAAAGGATCATTTCCAGAGTTCCAAACATTTCTGTCCATCTGCGACATGACCCTCCTGCCCTGACTAACGAAATGTACTGTTTGGTTGTGACTGTGCAATCCCACGAGAAGACCTGCATCAGAGACGTGAAGCTCACTGCTGGTTTAAAACCCGGTAAACTTGCCTTTTTAAAATTTGAGCCGTGTTGCTCCAACATAAAATAAACATCAGTGATATCAACTTCAGGAAGTTTGTTTAAAAAATGGTTATGATCTAGTGCTCTCTATGCAGTATTAATTGTCAAGATAGCGATTGAATTTCCTGTATTTTTAAAACGCCAACATTCATACTTTTAGGACAGGATGCCAATTTAACTCAGAAAACTCATGTGACTCTTCATGGAACAGAACCGTGTGATGAGTCCTACCCGGCTCTACTCACTGACATTCCTGTTGGAGACCTACATCCCGGGGAGCAGGTGAACTTGGCCAACTGTGATTGGAGAGGAAATCGGTTAGGCTGTAGTGTTAAATATGTAGTGAGTTTTAGTTTTAGAGCATTTTAACAGCATATCCCGAGACTAAAAAAGTGATTCAACTAATGCACGTTTTATTCACATTTCACATATTTAATGTGTAAAATGTCTTCAGTTTTCATACAAGGGATTTTAGAACAAACGATGCTAATGTGGAGAATTCATTGCCTGATAAAATAACTAAATAACACAAAATTTGTAGCTTAGTTAAATAACCTTTCGGTCAACTTTTATTTCCAAGCCAAACACAAAGAATTCTTGGGAAATTGAGAATGGTAATAAAAAAAAGATGGAGTAGTAATGATCCCACTCATGCTGCGACAGGAACAGCTATAAAAAGTGTTCAAGAATTTAGCCAGTTGGTACAGTAAACTCTGAAAGGTGGGAGCATTATCCTAGAATATATATCAGGAGGCAATCTCTGTAATAGTAATTAAACTAAAATACTTTTATTTTGTTGCAGCTGGAAAAAATGTTATATGTTCGCTGTGGAACAGTGGGCTCAAGAATGTTTCTTGTGTATGTTTCTTACCTGATCAATACAACTATTGAAGAAAAAGAAATTGTTTGCAAGTGTCACAAGGTATTTATTTCATAGCTACTTCGAGAAATACCATATTTGGAGTGTTTCCTATTTTGTATTATCTTAGTTAACCTGTAAAATAAACAGCATAGGTGCTTATAGTCCATTACAAGTTTTAATGAAACATCTGTTGATTTTTTTTATCATTTATGTTTATTGTAAATGATGTGATGATATGGTATTCATTGCTCAAACATTAGAAAATTGGCCTATATGGTTTTTTTGTACAGAGAACCAAAAGCTTTAAGATCTCATGCAAAAAAGTCTTGAGACTCTAAACCTATCTGCTTCTTTATAAAATCACACATTAGATAAAATCTGTAAGTTGGCTAATATGAAGAAGATCTTGTGGGAGGGAGGTCTCCCTTTGTGGAATATTTCTTCTGTTAGTAAAAAAGATTCTTTTGAACATCACTTTTTGGTGAGTGCACATTGGTGAGGAAGAAATAAGAAAGCTATCGGGTCCAACAACTCCGGGGCAGCTGCTATTAACTCCTTGATGAATTTCTTATCGGTCTTTTTTGTTTCAAGAGATTGCAGGGGGACATGTTTTTATATAGACTTAACCACATTGTATATAATGCTTGTATCCCCTTTTATTAATGGAAAATGATGATATTTGGTATCTTCTTAGTCCTGGCAGCCTTTTCTTAGGAATGGGGTCCTCAGTCCAGCAGAGGAGAAGCCCTAGGAATTTGGGGGTTTGTAGTTTGGTCACTGCACAGGGCTGGGTCGCAGGCTGTTTTATACGTCACTGGGAAACAAAACCATCCTAAGAGAGTTCAGGAGGATTCCCCAAGTGGCAGGGAGGAAGGCATATAATACACTGTCAAAAATTTCACCAGCCTGATATAATTAAAAGACCCTACTGGTGAACTAGGAGATAAGGGTGCCAGTCTCAGCACTGCCTCCTAAATCCTGAACCCAGGTCAGCCAGGTAACTCCTTTCGACCTCCATCTCCTCATCTAGAAAATAAGAACGTTAAAGTTCTGTGCACATTTAAAGTCCTAAGCCTTGGATGTTGTTTCTACTTCTGATAATGAAGCTGATGGTAGACTTGGAATGTACTTTGAAATAACCGTTTGCTACCTCGGAACTATCCTGAACTCGAGCGAAACCAGTGTGCTGCTACATCTTTAAGCAGTGTTCTCAAGACATGAGATCATCGAGGTACATGCCACTTTTTTAGAGAAGAATGTATTTATTCTTCTATCAGCCAGTACATTACCAAGATGTGCTTGTAAGGGACGCTAATTCTGAGGAATAGAAATAGATATTACACAAGAAAAGAATTAATTGGTCAAATATGTTTGGAAAATACTGGGTTAAAGGGTGTTAAACTGGTATTTTTATTTCAGGACTTAGCACAGCATTTAAATTTGCTAGTGTGTATTGTGAAGCTTCGCAAAAGGCTGTAATGATTATTTTTCAAAATTATTTTACCCGGGAGGGGGAAGGATGAGCTGGGACAAAGTGAGAGAGTGGCATGGACATATATACACTACCAAATGTAAAATAGATGGCTAGTGGGAAGCAGCCGCATAGCACAGGGAGATCAGCTCGGTGCTTGGTGACCACCTAGAGGGGTGGGATAGCTTGATAATAATTGAGAGAGGAAATAATTTGAAGCATATAATAATAATAAAAATGATGTTGGCATTTCACTGAGTGTTTTGTGTGCATTATCTCATTTAATTATCACAACAACCTTGGGAGGACTGAGACTTAAAGAGACCATATACCCTTCCCAAGGTCACATCACTGTGTCCAAGGTCTACATGGCTAGTAAGTACGTATCCAGCCAGGAATAAAGTCCAGATCCATTTGGCCTTACAGCCGGAGTCTTAACCCAATGTGGTCTTTTTTAAAGGTTTCTCACCAACAGTGTGGGTTGTTTTTTAAAAAGATGTAGTAAGCCCACTGTTCGTTCTCTGTTGGTTTTTTTTTAACATCTTTATTGGAGTGTAGTTGCTTACAATGGTGTGTTAGTTTCTGCTTTATAAGCCCACTGGTTTTTGAACAGCCCTGTGCAGAGGAGATGGAGCAGGATGGTTGAGTCCAGGCTCCAGGGTCAGATTTGGTTCAGTTTCTGCCTTTGTCACCTACTAGCTGTGTGACCACTTCATCTTAAAATGGCAGTGATACTGGTGTCTGTTTCCTTGAGTTACTGTGAGCATTTCCTAATATGTGTGCAGTGATTATAATGCTATGTCATATTACATTATTATTATTATTATTATCATTGTTTTAGTTGTCTTGAGTCAAGGTGAGGTGAAGGACTTAGACAAAAAGAAGACCCAGATTCTAGGCTTTGCACCACTAGTTTTGTGGCTTAAGGCCAATCACTTAACCTTCCTTAACTTCTGGTTCTTCTTCTGTAAAATGGTGACAGTGCCTACCCTGCCCACTGTTGCTAGATCCTGAGATAGATAATGTATGAGAAAGTACTTTGCAGTGTGAACTGTTACAAAACCACAGATAATTAGAACTATTAGTCTGCTCTCTGCATAGATTCTTACAAATACTACCTAAGGGAAAGATCCTAGCTTCTTAATTTTTAAATTGGAATTATTTATTGATCAGTAATCGATTGTGTTTTGTATGCCTTCTGTTTTTAAAACTTCATTTGTTGTTAAGATTTAGAAAAGCCATTGATTGTGCCCTTTACATTTCCTTGCAGGATGAAACTGTAACAATAGAAACCGTCTTTCCATTTGACGTTGCAGTTAAATTTGTTTCTACAAAGGTACGTTCCTGTGAAGCATACTGGAAATCATTGAGGTTGTAGAAATTAACAGAAAAGAGAAAATGGATTAACTTACTTCCTGACAGACCTTTGTCTCCATCCGTGACAGTTTGAGCACCTGGAAAGGGTTTATGCCGACATCCCCTTCCTGCTGATGACGGACCTGTTGAGTGCCTCTCCCTGGGCCCTCACCATTGTCTCCAGTGAGCTGCAGCTTGCTCCTTCCATGACACCCGTGGACCAGCTGGAGTCCCAGGTGGACAACGGTGAGAATGTGGACCATCCCCCTTAACTAGCAGGAGACAGTAGTGTGTGTGCGTGTGTAGGCTGGTGGTGTAAGAGTTAGCTTTTTGCTAAGGAAGGGAATTTGAGACTTACACTCACAAAAAGCAGGTACATTTAGAATTAAGTTAGAATTAGCATCATTTACAATTTGCTTGAGTATACCTTATTTTTTAAAAAATCAGATTCTTGATACTGTAAGAAAGTGACTGAAAAATGTAATTGAAGATAAAGTGTTTTTTCATATTTGGAGTTTTTATAGATTGTTTTTTATAATTTTTAATTGATGTTTACTGTTGTTTATAATTTGAAATGGGAAAAGATGTTTACCAAAGAAACTTTGGAAATACAAAATACAAAAAAACTTTGGAAAATACAGAAAAGCAGACAATAAGTTTTCTAAATTATCCAACTGAAAACAGTTTATAGAGGCGATATTACTTTTCTTTTGTATATTTCTCGAGCTGTTAGAGAGAATAAAAATTAGTTTGAATGTTAACCCAAGCAAACTTGTGCTCAACTAGGTTATAAGGGCAGATATTGTGAGGGGAAAAAATCATGATGCATTCTTAAGACCAAATATAAGTGAGCCATTTTATTTGCTCTGTTTAAGTGAGTCATTTCATTTGCTCTGTTTACCTGTCTCCTTGAAAAAGTCATTTAACATCTCTAAGCCTTAGTTTCCAAGTCTCTACAAATAATGTATAATTGATAAAGTATTCTTTTTTGTTGTATTTCTTGGATGTAAAGCTCTCTTTTTATAGATGAAATCACTACATGAGGATTATGAGTCTCTTTCTTGTAGTTGTCTTACGGACTGCAGAGAGTGCCAGTGAATGCTTTTGTCTTCGTTGCCCATCTGTTGGAAATGTTGAAGGTGGAGTAGCAACTGGGCATTATATTATCTCCTGGAAGAGGTAAAATTGTATCAGCCCTACCTTTTCTTCATTATTTGTGTTATTCTAATGCCTTTATTATGTGTCATTGTCATTTATTTATTTATTCATTTATTTATTTTTAATAAATTTATTTATTTATGTTTAGTTTTGGCTGCGTTGGGTCTTCGTTGCTGCACATGGGCTTTCTCTAGTTGCGGCAAGCAGGGGCTACTCTTCGTTGTGGTGCACGGGTTTCTCATCGCGGTGGCTTCTCTTGTTGTGGAGCACAGACTCTAGGCACGCTGGCTTCAGTAGTTGCGGCATGTGCGGTCAGTAGTTGTGGCTCGCGGGCTCTAGAGCACAGGCTCAGTAGTTGTGGCACACGGGCTTAGTTGCTGTGAGGCATGTGGGACATTCCCAGATCAGGGCTCGAACCCGTGTCCCCTGCATTGGCAGGTGGATTCCTAACCACTGCGCCACCAGGGAAGTCCTTCTCATTGTCATTTAATAGTTGAGAGCTTCTGTCAGCCTGGAGAACAAACTAGAAGTCACATGCTGTCATTGACCTTCTGTCAAAAACACAAAGATTTAAAAGGATAAACTTTCGTTTGTGTTTGTTACAATTTGTGAACTATTACAGATGCAATTTTAGCCAAATTAATTCTGATGATAGAACCAACCATTAAAAACATTAGGAGAAACTGCCCTTATTTACAGTGAATAGGATTGTTCGCATAGAAAACCCAAGGGGATCAACAAGTTATTGGAATTATAAAGAGTCTCAGCAAGGTTGCTGGATATAACATCAACATACAAAAATCAGCTGAATTTCTATATATCAGTAATAAACGTCTAGGGAAAATATTTTTTAAATAGGTGTCATTTACATAACAACAAAATGGTAAGATACACAGGAATACATCTAGTAGAAGATGTCACCTTTATGGAGAAAATTATAAAAATTTAAAGCATTAAAGGAAGACCTAAATAAATGGGAGAGATACAAAATAATCTCTGATAGGGTTTGGATAAGATTTAATATTGTAAATTGTTCTATAGATTCAATGCAGTGTCCTTCAGGATCCCAACAGCTTGTTTTGTTTTGTTTTTGTTTTTGTGGAACTTGACACTCTTGATTCTAAAATTTGTATGGAAAGGCAAAGAGGCAGTAATAGTCAAAATATTCCAGAAGAAGTACAACTAGGCAAGGGTACTTGCTCTTCCAGATTCTAAGACTTATTGTAAGTAGTCATCACTATGGTATTGGCTCTGGGAGATGTAAATAAACCAATGGAACAGAAGAGAGAGTCTAGACATAGTTCCACAGATCCACACATGGAAATTACATTTCACAGAGGTAGCATTATAGATCAGTAGGGGAAGGAGGAACTGCTTTATAATTGGTGGTAAAGAGTTGGATATTGACTTGGGAAAAAAATGGGATATCTGCTGTACCACTGTATACTGTATATAAAAATTCCAGGTTTATTAAAGTTTAATAGTAAAAAGCAAAACTTTATTACTTTTAGTAAAAAAATAAGAGAATCATTTTATGACTTTGGCATAGGAAAGAATTTCTTTAAATAAGACCCTAAAAGTACAAGCCACTAAAATGGATAAATATGATTTCTCAAAATTGTTTCTCAGTTCATTAGAAAACAGCATGAAGAAAGTGAAAATACAAACTGGGGGAAGCTATTTGCAACATCTAAAACTGACAAAGGATTCGAATTCAGATCAAGAACTTCTTCAGATCATAAGAAAAACACAAGTCTCTTAACTGAGAGTTGAGAAAAATACTTGAGTAGGCAGTACAGTGATCAGAAGAAGCTGGATGGCCAGTAAACATGGGGGAGAGAAGGTCAGCCTTATAAGTTTATCTGAGATTCAGCTGTACTCCCACTACTTTGAAAAAATAAAAAGGTTAAACAGTGCAAAATTTGTCAAGAGGAGGAGTATAAATTAGAACAATTGCTCTGGAAATATATTTGGCAGTACCAGGTAAATCTGATGGCTATACCCTGCAGTCCTAGAAAAGATTCAAAAACATACACAAAGGGGACATGTCTGAGAATGTTCATAGCGGCACTACTTAGGATAGTTAAAAGTTAGAAAATAAATGTCCACCAACAGGAAATTGGATAAATTGTGGCACATTCATACAGTGGAATATTATATAGCAGTGAAAATGAGGGAACCAGAGCTACACCTATCAGCCTATTAATACTAAATGAAACAAAGCAACTGCAGAATATGAACAAATTGCATATATATAGTATTAGAAAACACGTAAAACATGTTTCTTAGGGCTATACGTATAATTTGGAAAAGCATAAAGAAACACATAGGAATGATAGAAGCCAAATTCAGGCTAGTAGTTACTTCTAGAGTGGAGGTTGGGGGGATGCAAGTGGGAAGGGGTACACAGGAAGATTCAGCTATGTTCTTATGTCCTCTTAGGCCAGGAGGTAGATGCATGGTATTTCATGTGTTATTTTCTTGGCATGGCTCAATTATTTTATAAGTCTTGAAACAGTAATTAAGATAATAAAAATGAGAAAGGAAAAATAGGTAATTTTATTTTTAAAAAATTGACTTGTCTTTCTTCCCCCCCCCCTTGAATTTACCATATTGATGTTTAGTTTAATTCACATGTTTATAGGAATTAAAACAGCATTTTGAAGGTGCTGCTTAATTACTCTGCTGTGTTACTATAAAGACATGTATTTCTTGGGGCTTCCCTGGTGGTGCAGTGGTCGAGAGTCCGCCTGCCGATGCAGGGGACGCGGGTCCGTGCCCCGGTCCGGGAGGATCCCACGTGCCGCGGAGCGGCTGGGCCCGTGAGCCATGGCCGCTGAGCCTGCGCGTCTGGAGCCTGTGCTCCGCAACGGGAGAGGCCACAACAGTGAGAGGCCCGCGTACCGCAAAAAAAAAAAAAAAAAAAAAAAAGACATGTATTTCTCAATGGTGAGAGGTTGGGTGCTTTTGCCCGTCAGTGGTTGGCACTACTGTAATAGTGTCACAGCGGTTCCACCTCTACGTACATGCTCAGCAGTCAGATAGATGCCAGCTGCCCCCGGAGTTCCCACCCTGACTGCACTGCAGGGAAGAATATCTGACAGTCTCATAATGTAACTCACTTCATCTCAGGAATATTGGAATGCCACTGTGTCTACTGATAGTAAAATGTTTTTAGTCTTCAGTTTCTCCTGTGTGCCCACAGTGCAGTTTCAGCAGGGCATGTCCAGTGGTCTGGTGCCCGTCTGGAGATGGTCCTTGGTGTGAGAAGGTGTTTGTGTCATAATGTAAAGCACCGCACTGCTGCTGACATTGAGAACACTTTGCTGCCAAAACACTATGTTACGTGGCGTGCTCGTGTGCCGTTGACTTACATTCTGACGCAACTGCTTACTTCATCACTGGGACCAAACAGCAGCCTTGAGTTACAGCATTTGTTAATCGGAAATCCTCAAAACAAAAATGGGATTGTAAAAGCTCTTCACAAAACTCCTTCCATTAATAAACTTTTAGAAAAGGAATAATTTATATTTCCTTCGTAATTAGTTGGTGAATATACGTGTTCCCTGGTTTTGATTTATTAACTTCTCACATGAAATGTGGATTTAAAAGGTACCTTTTTCTGCTGTAGGACTTCAGCCATGGACGACATCCCTGTCATCAGCACTGTCATCACTCTGCCACACGTGATTGTAGAAAATATCCCTCTCCATGTGAACGCAGGTAACGGCACTCACATTTTATTTGATCAAAAAAATCCAGGAAGAATATTTACTTTATTGAGAGGCCCACGTACCGCAAAAAAAAAAAAAAAAAAAAAAAAAAGAACCCATAAATGGTGAGCTTTTTTTTTTTTTTTTAAACCAAGAGTAACGTGTCATCTTTCTCTGCAGATCTGCCATCATTCGGGCGTGTTAGAGAGTCGTTACCAGTCAAGTATCACCTCCAGAATAAGACTGACTTAGTTCAAGATGTGGAGATTTCTGTGGAGCCCAGTGACGCCTTCATGTTCTCAGGTCTTAAACAGGTACAGGTCATAGCTCTTTGGGTTGTTTATGAAGACACAAAAGTATGGCCAGGAAGTGGAAAGCTGTACATTTTGTGTACAAATGAATTGATAAGGCTGACTGTGGTCCCTGTTGTTTTGATAGTGGGGAATCTTCAGTCACTTTTGAAGGTTAATTACAGCTTGCTATAGAACTGAGTTAAATGGGCAACCCTTTTTGCTTTGAGATCACACATATAGGTTCTTTCTCCGTATAAAACAGGAGTTCACAAATTCTTGGACTACAATAGAATTCCTGAAAATTTAAAAATATCCCTTTTATTACTAATGAGTTTGTGTGTGTGTGTGTGTCTTTTAATTTGAGGCCTTGAGGCATGACCACACAGATCAAAGCTTAATTCCCTTCTGAACTATCAGTACAGTTTTTAAGAGATTTTGATCTTGCATAGAATTTACTTATCTTTGTTTCGTGTAGGCACAATTTTGTATCTATACATAAAAATAAGTGATTAAGATGTTTTGATTCATCTATTCAAATCAGGGGTAGAAAAGTTCATCAGATTTTTGAGTGGGACGTACACTCTCAGGCAAAACCATGTTGCAGTGAGAATACTGTCCTCCTCTTCAAAGTGGCCACAGAGGGGAGCTCCCTGGTGGCCTAGTGGTTAGGATTCTGGGCTTTCTGCCAGGGCCTGGGCTCAATCCCTGGTCAGGGAACTGAGGTCCTGCAAGCTGTGCAGTGTGGCCAAAACAAAAACAAAAACAAAACAAAAAAGAGTGGCAACAGGGACACACCTCAGTGGTCAGTAAGATAAGGATGTAATTAGAGCACAAACTTGTCTTAACACCTAGTAGCATCCGCCCTGACTCACCAGCCATGTCATGGCTGGGCATGTCCTTAGTGCTGTGTTTGCAGTTAAATGAAAGTAGAATTACACATGAAGTATACTGTAAATCTGTACAGTAATTTAAATTTATAGTGTATACCAAATATAATATTAGCTGTAATATGTTGGTTACACACACATGTATTATCTCTGACGCAACACGCACCTACATGTACTCATTTGCAAATGAGTAAGCTTTTCTTGATTGTTTTGATCTCTTTCACCTATTGACTTAAAAATAATTAGATAATGTAAGATACCAAAAACCTTACCTGTTGGTGTTCTTTCCTAAAGTACAAACATCTTTTCTTCCCCTGAAGTTACTTACCTTACCTCAAAGGTAGAGTCCCTAACACAAAACACAGGAAACAATCTGTTTGTCTCATGTTGACATAATGTTTACAAAGATGCTTTTCCGCACGTTATCCCATAGCGCCCTGTGCCGTGCCTATAAAGCCTGCCTGGTCTAAGGCACAGGAAATACTGATCCACCCTGTGGTCCCATTGTTAAGCAGGTACAGGTTGCCTTTTAGATGTTGGTAGAAACTGAGAAATCATGCACATGTTTTTGTTACGTTTGTTAACTGCATGATCCTGACCTCATTAATTCGCTGTATATTTTGGTATCTGTCTGGAAGAAGGGATAGGAGAGCGTGTGAATATTTCACCAGAAAGATTTAGGTGTCCTATCATTTGCTAGTAATGTATGGGTAACGTCGTATAGATATATTTGATATCTATATTTGATCATCTTTCTCTATAACTTTTGTGATTTAGATTCGATTACGTATCCTCCCTGGCACCGAACAGGAAATGTTATATAATTTCTACCCTCTGATGGCCGGGTATCAGCAGCTACCGTCTCTCAACATCAACTTGCTCAGGTTCCCCAACTTCACAAATCAACTGCTCAGGCGTTTTATACCCACCAGGATTTTTGTAAAGGTGAGGCTTAGACATTTTCTGCTTTTTAAATTCACTGTCTTGAAAACAAACAAAAGAAGACGTCTTTTCATGTAAACTTCACTAAGTATTTGGAGACTAGCAGGATAGGACTTTGACTGTTACTGTATAAATTTGGCAATATTGCTATTCATTTCTGTAAAGTTATTATTTTATAGATTTTTTTTAGATTTCTATTTTATAGATATTTCTAGATGTAATTTCAAAGATTTTTATTCCCTTGGGTAAAGGTTTATCTTTCTGGCATCCTTAAACATGGTTTTTCTTTGGCGTTTAGTAAAGTGTATTTCTATTTTTGTTTTTCTTTTTTAAATTTCTTTATTTTAATTTTTTGTTTACTTTTTAAAAGTATGTTTTAAAATTGTAGTTAATTTGTAACTATTTTTTAATCAAAATGGATTAACTTTCTGAATACAGTCCCTGAACTTTTCTGATTCTAACTATGTAATACTACTGGATTTGGGTCTTTTCTGAAAACGATCACCAGTCAGAAACTATACTCTGGTTTAATATTTTGATTTTTTAACAGTGATACGATTCCAGGTTCCTTCAGTAAAGGACCCTGTAGGATTGTCATCGCTTTGCCTCGGGTTAAGCCACTCTTGATGCCTAAATTAAGGCTGTTTCTCCAGATAGTTCTGGTTTCCCTTGGTAACCAGAGATACATGAACATATATGAATCCTGTGTGTTCTCTTTTTTTATTGTTGTTGTTGTTGTGTTTTTTTTAAAATAATTGATAGAGGATCACACTGTTTTTTGTTTTGTTTTGTTTTTTTATTTTTGGCTGCACTGGGTCTTCGCCGCTGTGTGCGGGCTTTCTCTAGTTGTGGCCAGTGGGGGCTACTCTTTGTTGCAGTGCGCGGGCTTCTCATTGCGGTGGCTTCTCTTGTTGTGGAGCATGGGCTCTAGGAGTGTGGGCTTCAGTAGTGTGGCATGCGGGCTCAGTAGTTGTGGCTCGCTGGCTCTAGAGCGCAGACTCAGTAGTTGTGGCTCGCTGGCTCTAGAGCGCAGGCTCAGTAGCTGTGGCGCATGGGCTTAGTTGCTCCGCGCACGTGGGATCTTCCCAGACCAGGGCTCGAACCCGTGTCCCCTGCATTGGCAGGTGGGTTCTTAACCACTGTGCCACCAGGGAAGTCCCTTGTATGTTCTCTTTTTAAGTTTATACCCCCTTTTTGGATGACAAGTTACAATTTCCGTTTTTGTATCTGTCAGGCTTTGGGGAAGCCTTGTTTATATAATCTGGGATTTGGTAAATTGTAAGTTAGCCTGTGTTCATGTATGTGTCATAATCATCCCACCTGTTACCTTTCTAGACTTACACAGTTTTGTTGTGTTTTTCTTTTGCATCTGCAAAACAAATCATTTTTATTAACCCTCTAAGCTTCTATTCTATACCAAACTTTTATTTTTTTATTTTTATATTTTTAACATCTTTATTGGAGTATAATTATTTTACAATGGTGTGTTAGTTTCTGCTTTACAACAATGTGAATCAGCTATACATATACATATATCCACATATCCCCTCCCTCTTGCGTCTCCCTCCCACCCTCCCTATCCCACCCCTCTAGGTGGACACAGAGCACCGAGCTGATCTCCCTGTGCTATGCGGCTGCTTCCCACTAGCTATCTGTTTTACATTTGGTAGTGTATATAAGTCCATGCCGCTCTCTCACTTCGTCCCAGCTTACCCTTCCCCCTCCCCATGTCCTCAAGTCCATTCTCTACGTCTGCGTCTTTATTCCTGTCCTGCCCCTAGGTTCTTCAGAACCTTTTTTTTTTTAGATTCCATATATATGTGTTAGCATACGGTATTTGTTTTTCTCTTTCTGACTTACTTCACTCTGTATGACAGTCTCTAGGTCCATCCACCTCACTACAAATAACTCAATTTCGTTTCTGTTTATGGCTGAGTAATAGTCCATTGTATATATGTGCCACATCTTTATCCATTCATCTGTCGATGGACACTTAGATTGTTTCCATGTCCTGGCTATTGTAAACAGAGCTGCAATGAACATTGTGGCACATGACTCTTTTTGAATGATGGTTTTCACAGGGTATATGCCCAGTAGTGGGATTGCTGGGTCGTATGGTAGCTCTATTTTTAGTTTTTTAAGGAACCTCCATACTGTTCTCCATAGTGGCTGTATCAATTTACATTCCCACCAAGAGTGCAAAAGGGTTCCCTTTTATACCATACTTTTAAATTATCATTTTTTAAATCTCATAATTTTGGATCTCCTGTGTTTAAACAGTGGCCTTTTTGTTTTTTTAAGACTTTTTTTTTTTAGAGCAGTTTCAGGTTCACAGCAAAATTGAGAGGGAGGTACAGAGATTTCCCATATACCGCCCGCCTGCACACAGCAGTGGCTTTTTTTAACATTTCCACCTCATCACACTCTAAAGCCATTTCCCTTGCTGTTCCTCACTGTCATGTCTGAGGTTACCCTGCAGGGGAGAAGTCATGACTGGGTTGGGGAGTGGCAGTGGGATGGGTGGTCTCTGATGTCCTTTTAGCTGTTTGACCCTCCAAAGTTTGCTCTTCCTAAACTCAGAAGTATGGCTTTCATCAGCCTGAAAGTATGTATCGATGTACAGACCTGATCGTATTCTAGCCGAACAAACAGAGCTTGTTTGAGATGTGAGAGTTGGTCATGTTGAGGAACCAGCATTTTGTTCCCATCAATTAATCTCTTTCATTCCTTTCCCTGAAGTGCTCAGAACACCCAAACTAATCCCAGATAAATCTAGTTCCGTCTTCTGATTTTCTTTCACAGTAAACCTCTTCTGGGTGGTGGTGTTTTAAGTCCATAAGGAAAGGTTCCAGAAAAGTAAACATTCATAAGTTTTAACCTAATCAGCACACCCTTTTCTAACTGCCATGATCTCTTCTCTAAATTTAAGAACCATCTTCTAGTAACTTGACTGCTGCTAAAATCATTGACTGCATTATTCAGAGCCAGCTCCTTTATCATCTGGGAAAACTCAATAATTAAAATTGTTTTACCTGTCACACTAAGGGCAGTGAATGAGGATTACCCTTTTTCCACTTCATGAACAATCACTGACTAAAATTTTACATCCCGTCATACCTTTATTAACCTTTAGACCTGTGCTATTCCAGTATGGTAGCCACGAGCACATGTGCCTATTGAGATTCAAATTAATTAAAACTTAATTTAAAGCTTAGTTACCAGTTGCACTAGCCGTATCTCAAGCGCTCAGTAGGCGTGCAGCTAGCAGCACTGATGTGGAGCATTTCCTCTTCGCAGAGAGTCTCGTTGGACAGTGCCGCCTAGAGCAAGCTTGGATCCATATTTTTCTTCCTTCGCAAAATAGATTTGTTTTCTTATTGCATGATAAGAAAACAGATTCATTGTTCTCTGTCCCTGTTTGTAAAGCTGTGTTCGTTAAGGATGTGACCTGGTGGAGCCATTTATTCTGTTTCTACAGCTAAACGTCCTCCGTGAGTCCTACAAATTACATGAAGTGTGAAAGACCAGCGACCTGTTCTTTCGTTCATCCCATTCAGATGCCTGTTGACTCACACACACACGCACACATGCGTACATACGTACATACGTACATAAAGCTGCCCAGCAACAGATCAGAGTGGGGGCGCCCCCTTCGCTGCTCCAGGGAACCCACAGGAATCAGCTGCTTGAAACACAGCAGTGGGCTGTGGTGCTGAGGTTGCAGTGCTAATCTAGTTCATGTCCCAGACACCGTCTCATGCTTTCCCCACAGAGGTCTGCTAACGTACAGCAGTAAAGTAGTCATTTGCAAGAATTTCATTCTTTTAGCTACTCGATGACTCTCTGGGGTGTTGCTGACCTGTCAGAAATTTTACCCTAAAAACAGTCATGATACCTTTTAATCACTCTCAGTTTTTCTTCTTCTGATGTGATGTTTTAAATTTTTTCAATCACTGAACTTCGAGAAAGGGAAATTTTGTTTTTATCTGCTGCTTCAATCCTTGCAATCTTCGTTGTTAATACCCTAGAGTTCATTGTGAATCACTTTTTCTCAAACAGGAGACTGGGAAACCTTGAATCCCAAAGAGCTTGCTGTCAGCTCAGGTTTGTGGCCGGCTTAAAGCTCGGGACACAGGCCGAGCAAGGGAGAGAGGATAGAGCGTTACCGCTTGAGCAGGAATGGTGGCCAGGTTCCCTTTCAGGCGCGGTGCATTGATAGATTGGTGGTAGCTGCCAGAACACCGGGTTAAGAGAAAAGTAGTGACGAGGTAGATTCCGCGGGTGGGTGTGATCGGCTGGTGATGTCTGCCACTGGGCACAGAGGGAGTGTGGCAGCACGGAGGCTGTGCCGTCACCATCCCCGGCTCACGTGAAGAAAGAGGGTGGGGGGAAAGGAGGAAAGCAACACATTTTGTTTGGGTACTTGCACACGTCTATTCTGTTTTCGTGAAACAGTTCCAAGAACTTCAAAATCTCTTCAATTAATAGCGCTACTGTTGCCATTATCATTTTGTAAACCCGTTTTGTTTTCCACTCGGCAGCCCCAGGGCAGACTCATGGACGATGCCTCCATTGCTGCCGCGTGATGTTCAGGACGGGCCTCGGCTGTTCTTACGGAGATGCTGGACAGAAGTGTATACGTTTTCCATGGTGAACTGTAGCTTGATCGTGGTACAAGTTAATCTTTGCTGTTTGTTAATGGATGTTATAGCAACTCTTCAGAGGAACTCATGCTTAAAATATTAGGAAAATCTATCCTCTCTTACAGTTTTCACTAATAAATATTTGAAATCTGTCAGTGTGACGTGAAAGGATGTCAGTCCTTTGTTACTGTTGAAAGTCATTTTATGGGTAGTAACGTCTTTTCAAAGTAAGGGATTTGCACATGCAGTGGCCGAGGAAAGATAAGCATCTGAAATATGACTGGACAAGGGGAACACGCGCCAGTGTCTGCCCCAGGAAAGTTCTGAATCCCTGAGTGTCTCTTTCAGAGTTGGCTAAACCACAGGTAAATCCATCCTCGTGAATCTAGTCTGTGCTCAGGATACATCCACAGGAACCGGAAAGCAGGCACGTGACTGATTAGAACTTCCAGAAAGTTTTAATCAGAGCAATTTAAGATGTCTAAAAAATATCTTTGCTTACCATCAAAACGTGTCAAATAGGTTCAGCTTGCAGCCGAAAGGCGGATCATTTATGAAGCAGGTTTGTATTTATAAGTATGTTAACAAGATTCTGATTCTAAGCATAATTCCCTAAACTAAAAGTTTTTGAGAAAGGTGCAAGGTCTAAATAAGAGATTTTAGTTATGTTGTGCGATTTGAAAAGAACTATTTAAAACTTCTGAAAATTCATGTAAATAAAAATCATATTGTGAAAATCCTCTTTGTTAAAATATCTTAATTTAAAACTACCCCATTTCCCAGAGATTTTTATTGTTTAAAAGTGTAGGAGTTTCAAAAAGGAGAAGAATAATGTGAATAAATGTGTTCTCTTTCAGACATGCTTGTCTGTATCTTTTATTTCTTTTGCGCTTGTTTGATTTCAGCTTCGAGGAGCAGCTTTTACTAAGAACACGGTTGCAGAGGGATGGTGGGGCGCGTAGGACTGGAAATAGAGCCGCCTTCTAGAGCCGGCGCGGCGCATCTGCGGGGACACTGGGGCGGTGACGGGCTGGGAGGACGTGAATTCCCTGTTATCACAGCTTTACAGGTGGAGGCCACAGGAGTTTGTCGGATTGTCTAGGGCCAAATCCCAGCCCCGGTGACGGTTCATGTTGCCCTTTGTTTGTCTCTGTTCTTACCTGTAAGATGTGGATGATGATAATACTATCCCATAGACTTGGTATGAGAATGATAAAAATTAAATACACAAGAGGAACTGTAAACAAAAATTTCATGAAATAATACTTTCTATATGCTCTTATATTTTACATCCTACAAAAATATTCCTGGTTTAACCTGCTGAATTGATTTCATGACTCACTAAGGGGATGTAACCTGATGTTTGAAAAATTCAAAGGTCCATCTCATGCCGTGCTTATGTAATAAAGGTCTCATGTGTTAACACGGCCATCGTCAAACACAGAGTACTCGGTGCGTGTTAGAACGGATGGGTCATTGGCGTCCACTTTAAAATTGTTAGCCTTGATGTCAGTGTGATTTGTGTGAGTGTAAATACACCATATAACAGGTCTGCGCTTTCCCTCAATGGCCTAATCCTTTCTCAACCAGGAATTCTCCCATGTCGTTCATTTTCCTGTGAGTGTATTCTATTCACTTGTTTTTAAATTGCAAGTCTTAATTCAGAAATACATGAAATCATGATCTTCCTGGGTCCCAAAAACAAAACTGTCACAGTATTGCAGGAGCTGTTGACTCACTGAGGTTACAGGTGTCCAGAAGGAACTCGGAGTCTTTCCCTTCCTGCCTCTGTGCACCAGCCACAGTCATCTGTCCCCCATGAGAGGACCCTGTCTTCTGTCTTAGTACCGTGTTGCCATTTGATTCTCAGTATTACTCCTTACCAGTATTATGCACCACTCAGGGGTATAAATTTTTAAATAAAGCATTTAAAATTTGGAATTTGGGGGAGCTGTGTATTAAAGTTTGACCCCTGATTCTTGAAGGTAAGAGCCGGTGGATAATCAATGTTGCGTGTTACCAAGAGGATGAGGATGGTATTGATTTTGGCATAAAATTAATTTTCCAATTTGCTTAATTTTATATATCTGTGATCCTAAAAGTGCAACTTCAACTCAGTTTTCCTCAGAAAGTCTTAGATTCTTTATCCTTGACTTCTTCTTTTTATAAAGAGGCTTTCCAAGCACGGCTCTTACATTGAATTTTTTTTAAATGTCTTCACATTACTTGAAAAAAAAAGATTCTTTATGTTCATTTTCATTCAGTCATTTCTTTTCATGGCCCATTAATAACTCCACCCAGAATATTAAAAGCCTCTTTCTTGATACCGTTCTTAACAATACGTGTTAAGGAATCTGAGCTGTAGGGCTTCCCTGGTGGCACAGTGGTTAAGAATCCACCTGGCAGTCGGAGCCTTTGGTGTGCGACCAAGCTTTGCTCCTTTCCAGTTGCCAGGGCCGTGGGAGGGACGTCATGGCCCCTTACCCCTGCTCTCTCCTTTGTGCCGGCACAAATGCCATGCCATGGCCTTGGCACCGGGGCTGCAAGGGATTGGATTTGGTGCCCTAACGGGGCCCATGCCTTCAGGACAGGGGTCCCCACCCTCAGAAGAGGGAGTGAGACAGGTGGGCTATAAGATGTCAGCAGAGGCAGTAACGCGTGGTGGTTAACGCTGATCTCCCAGGCCCCAGACTTTCTGGTTTTTCCTCTTGCCTCCTGCTCGCTCCGTGAACGCGAACAGTTTATTTAACCTTCCCCCTGTAAAGCAAGGATGCAGATATCCACACCACTGTATTAGTTATCTGTTGCTGAAGAGCGATGCTACTACACACACAGCGGCTTGAAACAACACATATTTACTGTCTGCAGTTTCCGTGGGTCAGGATTCCAGGCACAGCTCAGCCAGGTCGTCAGCAAGACTGAAGTCAATGGGTCTGGCAGGGCTGAGGTCTCATCTGAGACTTGACTGGGGGAGGATCCACTCTCAAGCTCACCGAAGGTGTTAGCGAAATGTGTGACCTTGTGGTCGTAGGACCAAGGGACTCATTTTCTTCTTGGCTGGTGACCAAAGGCCACTTGCTTTCTCAAAGCCAGCCGGGGGGCGGGGGAGAGGCTCCAGCAAGCCAGGCACTGTAATCACACACATGTTATCATGTCCCCTCTGCTGTATTGTAGTGAGTAAACGCAAGTCCCAAGTCCCACCCACCACTCACTCAAAGGTATGGGTGGGGTCATGACACAAAGGCATGAACACAGAAGATGGGGATCCTGGGGTCACCTTTAGAGTGTGTCCACCACAGTGCCTCATAGGGTTCTCGTGAGGAGGCAGTGAGTTGATACACATCAGGCTCTTAGAAGAGGACCCTTTCTCAGGAAGCGCAGTGAGTTGGTTGTGGTGGAGGTGCTGGTGTTACCACCATCAGAAGAAGATGCCTCTAACTTGTACTTGCTCTTGGAAAGTCTTTGAACGGTCTTTAGGGAATCTGGGATGACGGGATTCAATTTAAACAAACAACTGCAATAGTTAATAAATGAAATAATTCCAATAACCACTCTCATTTAATTTCATTTTCTTAGTTGGAGATTGCATGGCGAGTGGGAAATATGCAAGGTTTGGAGTTTGAAAAGCAGTGAATTCATAGGCAGCTTTCTCTGCACTGCACAAATGCTGGCTGTCATCTTCACTTCTTAAACTGGATTTTACAAATTATTGTTTTTTTTATAATTATGAGGTTTAAATATTTAAAAAGTATGTAAGGTAGTATAATTGCCGCTGTTTTATTTTTTTTATTGAGGAGGTATAATTGACATACAACATTATATTAGTTTTCAGGTGTACAACATAATGATACAATATTTGTATATATTGCAAAATGACCACCACAATAAATCTAGTTAACATCCATCACTAAAAAAAGAAAGAAAAAAAGAATCCGCCTGCCAATGCAGGGGACACGGGTTCGAGCCCTGGTCCCAGAAGATCCCACATGCCACAGAGGAACTTACCCGTGCACCACAACTACTGACCCTGCACTCTAGAGCCCGCGAGCCACAACTACTGAAGCCCACCTATCACAACTACTGAAGCCCGTGTGCCTAGAGCCCATGCTCTGCAACAAGAGAAGCCACTGCAATGAGAAGCCCGCACACCACAACGAAGAGTAGCCCCCGCTCACCACAACTAGAGAAAGCCCATGCGTAGCAACAAAGACCCAACGCAGCCAAAAAAAAAAAAAAAAAAAAATTCTGAGCTGTGATTTCCACATTGGCATTGCAGTGAAAGAGGGGGTGCTTTCAAGGACAAAACAAGTGGAAAAGTTAAGGTTACTCTTGTAATGGGGAGGGTCTGTGTAGTCCCAGCACACACCTTACCTCTTGACCTAAAACCCCAGAAAAGGCACTAAAAGTGTCCCAACTCCTAGTGTAAAAAACTACTTGAGATGGGTTGTGTTATTTAACGGTTGAGTGAATAAATAGTAATGACTGTAATTGTCAAGAAGCAGTTAGGTGCAGCAGTAGTGATTAGAGATTGCTGAATGAACACGATACCGAACAGATATGTGCACTTTCTCTTGCTTGTGGATTTGTTCTGAAACATTTCTACCAAGGGCTCCTCAAGCCATCCTGTGGTGAGCCCCATCGCCATCTTCCTTTTATTTTAGCCAACGATGCCATTCTCAGACACAACTACTAAAGAACTGCATACAATTCACCGAATGAGTATGAAATCCCATGTTTTCATGCATGAGAAAAGAAATTTGTAGTTTATATTCAGGTTCTCTTCGAAGGTCAAATTTATGAGAAACTTTCCCTTCCACTCAATTTACTTGTGCCTGAGAACAAAAGAGAAAGTGATCACTGGGCCTTTTGTGTCTGCTTTCTGAAGTGTGTTTTACCAGAGGGGAACATGTAACCAAAGTCAACCCTGCCAGGCACCCCTGCATTTCAGGTGACATATACCATGCAAGTGACAGGTCGAGCCATGTTTTAAATTCTGTTTTCTCCCCAGTCATTGAGAGGATGCAAAACTCACAGCCACCCTGAAGTAGTTTTTCATTTATAGAATACGCCCTTACCCAGAACGTATCAGCCTGCTTGGCATATGAGAACTGGCAAATAATATGTTTATTAGGTTGGTCAGGATTTCTAAACCATGTATATTTCCCAAATGATAATTACTGATATTATTGAGGGCTACAGTGTGCCAGGCAACTTTGTTCTTACCTCATTTAATACTCATAAAAGCCCACCGTGGTGTGGGTACTGTTATTATCCCCATTTTAAAGATGTGGAGACTGAGGCACAGAGAGGTAAGTAACTTGCCCAATGTTCTGGTTATCACTGCAAAACAAATCATCCCAGTACTTGATAGCTTAACGCAACAATTATTTTTTATGGTTTCAGTGGGTCAGGAATTCAGGAAGGGCTTGGCCGGGTAGTTCTGGTTTGCGGTCACTCAGGCAGTTGCTCATCTGACAGTAGCTGGAGTTAGGATAGTGGGGATTGTGAGAACGAGGGAGCTGAAGCAGCATGGGGCTAGCCAGGCATCCCTCCATTTAGTCTCAGGACCTTCCCATGTGGTCTTTGGGCTTCCTCACAGCATGGCGGTCTCAGGGTAGCTGGATGCTTACATGGCAGCACAGAGCTCCAGTGTGGGTGGTCTAGCCAGCAAGGTGGAAGATGCATTGCCGTCTATGACCTGGCCTTGTATATCACATAACATCACTTCAACTATGGTCACAGGCGCATTCACGTTTAAGAGGAGGGAATATAAACCCTACCTCCTGATGGGGAAATGGCCACATCCCAGAAGAACAGGGGGGACAGGAGAGATCATTGCAGCCATCTTTGGAAAATACAATCTGTCCTACCCAATGACACGGCAACTGGTGGAAGAGCTGGGATTCAAATCAACACACTGCCTGCAGAGCCCACGTGCTTAACCACTATGCTACATAGCCACCACTCTAATGTTGCCAGTGTTTGCTCCTAAATAAATGAGTTTGGGCTAAATATGGATTTGATGACTGAGGCGTTATGCCTTCTGTGAATTAAGACCTGTTCTTGGGACTTCCCTGGTGGTCCAGTGGTTAAGACTTCATGCTTCCAGTGCAGGGGACGTGGGTTCAATCCCTGGTCAGGGAACTAAGATCCCACAAGCTGCACGGCGCGGCAGAAAAAAAAAAAGAGGGGAAAAAAGACCTGTTCTTAAGTCTATGGCAATAAAGCTGTTGACAATTAAATTACACATTGAATTCCAAGTGTTTATCGAGCGCCTGCCATGGGCCAGTTTCTGTGCTGGTTTTGCTAAAACATAAAGGAATCCTCTTCCTGAAGATCAGTGGTCCAGCAGGAGACGGTGGCATGCAAACACATTCCACTGCCATGAGATTGCTGCAGTAGAAGTGGGCACAAGACTGGTGAACTGATGGGATGTGTGGGAATTGCTTTAAAATGCTCCAGAAGACAAAAACAAAAAACAAACCAGGTTGGAGAGAAGTGGATGAAACAAGATTTTTTAAATGTTAATCATTGTTAAAAGTGGGTAAAGGGTGCCTGGGGGTTCTACTTTTGGATATGTCTGTAACTTTCCATGATAAAAATAAATAAATAAAAGATACAAGGTAGAAAGGAACCCCAGTGGAGGTGATTATGGGGTTTGAGTGATGAAGCAGCAGAGAGGCATGGCTTCCTCCAGAAGTGACCCTGGAGTTGTTTTCATGATCGTCATGAAATTACTCTGTGTTTTTCTTGTATGGGAATGTGTTTCCATCATCCTTGAACAGATCCTGTTATGCGAGCTGGGTTTGGAGGGCACATAAAATTTGTAAAGTAAACATATCAGGGAAGCGCTTTGCAGGTGATGAAGGGGTGCTGGCTGGCGTCCACACCAGACGGCCCCCAGGCTCACCAAGCGTTCATAGTGTAGACAGACCCGTCCAGCGCTGAGTAAAGCTGGCTCTGCTTTTCCTACCCGAGAGGTTCCTATTCAGTGATAAGAGAATTAGGGGAGGCCTGAGACTCACTTACAACTGAAAGAGTGCTCGCTGCTGTCAGCACCGCCGCTTCTGGAGGGCAGGGCTTTTTCTGTTGGAATTCAAGGATTTTTGAGCGAAGCGCGTCTTCTTGTTAGTTGTCTAATGCTAATTAGAGTATTGAAGAATTGTAGCTTGAGAAACCTTTGACCCTGGGTGATAATCAAAAACCACTGTCTCAGCAAAGGACTGAATCCCAAATGCCAAATTTAACAGGAAACAATGAGAAGCCCTACATTCAAGATGTGTTTGAATATTGAATCTTTTAAACACAGGGTGGGAGGAGCTCTGTGATAGTTCATGCGTTTATCAGAGGTGTGAGTGCTTACCAGTTGCTCAGAGTACGTTTGCAATATTTTCTCTACTTCTAATCGCTACCCTTCATTTTATTTCACTTTTATAGTGAAAATTTTCAAACATACACAAAAGTAGAGACAATAGCACACATTCATGCTTGTACTCAGCTCTGTAGCCATTCATACTTTGCCATCTACCATCTACATGATGTTGCACCCACATCTATTCCCCCCTTAACATAATTTCACCCATAAATAAAAGGACTTTTTATAAACATAACCACAATACCTTATTACATCTCGTAATTACCAGTAATTCCTTCAAGGTTGCCTGATACACGATCTATGTTCAATTTTCCCTGATTGGCTCAGCAGTTTTTTACAGCTGGTTTGTTTGAATCAGCATCAAACAAGGTCCATCATTATATTTAATTATTTCTCAAGTCTTTTTTGAGTTTCATTTAATGTAGAACAGTCCCTTCCTCCTTTCTATCCCTTATCATTGACCTGTTGAAGACATGCAGTCAGCGTCTTGTAAAATATTCCCCATCCTGGTGTTGGCTGACTGCTGCCCCCAGGGTGTCATTTGGCTTGTTTCTCTGTCCCCTGGATTTCCTGTGGACTGTTACAGTTCAAAGCTTGTCTGAGTCCCTTTCTGCCTGCCTCCCCCCTGCTTTTTTTTTTTTTTTTTTTTTTTGTGGTACACGGGCCTCTCACTGCTGTGGCCTCTCCCGTTGCGGAGCACAGGCTCCGGACGCGCAGGCTCAGCGGCCATGGCTCACGGGCCCAGCCGCTCCGCGGCATGTGGGATCCTCCCGGACCGGGGCATGAACCCGTGTCCCCTGCATCGGCAGGCAGACCCTCAACCACTGCGCCACCAGTGTAATAATATAATATATAATATTATATAATA